>NC_091306.1:49674417-49761793 GCF_038502225.1 Cherax quadricarinatus
AGGCAGCGAAAAATATAATGCTATATATAACCAATGTTGTTGTCATCATATTGGAATGTTGTCAAGGAGAGAGTCTCGAGAGTATTAATTAGGAATTGAGGACACATCAAGAGGATACTGCAGATGCAAACTCGTCCACTTATATGGCTGAACGCTGGGAATCACCAACAACACGGGAACTATATTGATCAATGCATTTCCGTTGACATTCACTAAATGACGATTCAGTTACGCTATAAATTCTAAATTATCTGATTTAATCGAGTCTGGAACTTTTTATGCAATTTTGATGGTATAAGTTTGCAGATGCCGAGAATTTCTCGAAAGAACAATATTCACTATATCACTGAAAAGGGATATTTTTACCCTTTTTTTTTTAGTCTTGACTGTCTCTTCTATTTCGCTCTTGTAATTTCCCTCTTTTTTATAGTGGTGGACAACCCTTTGCCCTCACCATCCGCATCTGTAATTATCGTGTATTGATTTAAGCATTCCTGTACCTCTGGACGCGTGTATTGTTCCAGCAGTTCGATCTAATCCTTCATCGTTCAGAACTGCTGGATCAATACATGCGTCCATATGGGCAGGAATTCTTAAATCAATACTCCAATACCTAATCTTCTTTTCTATATATATGAATATTCTTTTACATTCTGTGCAATACACCTTGATTACGTCATATACAACACCCATCCAGACCTCGGTACTCCTTATAATCAAATTGTTCCCTTTCGGTACACCTAAAAATCCTTAACACTAAACTTAACACTAAAACTATTTCCTTCTACCGCAAACTTCTTTATTCACTGCAATTACTAACCTCGTACAATCTACACCTTAAACATCTCTTACCATATACCTGAAACATTTCTCACCACAATTTCATAAATAACTCAACTCATACCAACAACCACCCTTAACACACTCCCAGAACTTCCTTCACATCAAACTCACAATTCTCTCCGCATACTCTCACAACCTTCCTCGCCATACGCCCACATCCTTCCTCCTCATCACATAACCACAAAACACTTTAAGATACACCATCAATCTTCAACCACGCACATCAACAATCATCCTCACCACACCTTTAACAAATGCCGATAACCTCCGTCAATAAATGCTCAGTCTCCCTCGTCATACACAACATTCCTCACCACACACCTGTTCTTCCCTCATTACTCATTTCCACCTACTTCACCACACACCCACAATCTCCCTCATCACGCATCTCTCACGATACACAATCTTCTTCATTACACCTCCCTCACCATACACAACCTTTCATCTAACATGCCTAAACCTCCCTCAACACACACCCACTACCTCCCATGTTGCACTTCCACATGCCTCCCTAATCACAGCTATATTCTTTACCACACCTCCACAACTTTTACATCATACGTCCCTTGCCGCACATCCACAGCCTCCTTCAGCACACCAACAACCTCATTCACTATACACCCACAAGCACATCTTCCATTACTTGACCAGCACAACTTGATATTGGAGATAGTATGAAGAGGAAGGCATCTGGGCCATTATTCAGAGCAGCGCCAGCGATCGAGGCTCTGGGTATTGCAATATAGCACCAGGGAAACTCTAGTTATTGCAGTATAATGTAAAGGGAGCTGAATTATTGTTGTTAAATTAAAGAGAAAATGGTTATTAATAATAATATTACACGAGTGCTTAAAAGTATCAACTTTAACTCTGTATCTCTTGATTGTGAGAGTCACTCATACACTTACACACACACACACATACACACACATACACACACACGCACACACACACACATACACACACACGCACACAAACACATACACACACACACACACAGGCAGGGATAACAGGGAAGGCACTACAATGGCTCAGGGAATACCTGTTAGGAAGACAACTGAGAGTCATGGTACGTGGCGAGGTGTCAGAGTGGGCGCCTGTAACGAGCGGGTTGCCACAGGGATCAGTCCTAGGACCAGTGCTGTTTCTGATATTTATGAACGACATGACGGAAGGAATAGAATATGAAGTGTCCCTGTTTGCAGATGAAGTGAAGTTGATGAGAAAAATTAAATCGGATGAGGACCAGGCAGAACTACAGAGGTATCTGGACAGACTGCAGACCTGGTCCAGCAACTTGCTCCTGGAGTTCAACCCCACCAAGTGCAAAGTCTTGAAGATTGGGGAAGGGTAAAGAAGACCACAAATGGGGTACAGTCTAGGGGGCCAGAGTCTACAAACCTCACTCAAGGAAAAGGATCTTGGTGTGTGTTTAACACCGGGCACATCTCCTGAGGCACACATCAACCAAATAACTGCTGCAGCATACAACCGCCTAGCAAACCTAAGAACAGCATTCTGACTTCTAAATAAGGACTGATTCAGGACCCTGTACACTGTGTACGTTAGGCCCATACTGAAATTTGCAGCGCCAGTTTGGAACCCTCACCTAGCCAAGCATGTAAGGAAACTAGAGAAAGTGAAAGGTTTGCAACAAGGCTAGTCCTGGAGCTAAGGGGTATTTCCTAAGAAGAGAGGTTAAAGGAAATCGACCTCACTGTGGAGAAATTTCTCCAGGAGAGGGGTATCAGCCCCTTTCAGCCCTTCAGCTCCTTCAGCCCTGAGGGGCCCAGTCCTCACAGAAGGGGCAAGCATCTTGTTTACTGCTATAGGAAGTAATTACCAACTGTTGTTTAACCAGCGTGTGCCAGTTACAGGACATGTGACTTCTTTGCTAGAGACCATTGTTGCAAGTAGTGTAGTTTAATAAGAGACAATCAATCTCTTACCTTGGCAGGACAATTGAGGAAAATCCTGCACTCACTTTATTACCATTTTAAATATGTACATTGTTGTCTATGCTTAAGACAGCAAGAATCCAGCATTCTGCATTGCTTCATAGTTGAAGTTTGGCAAGCAGGGGAAATATGCTTTGTCGGTACTTCTTTTGTGTGTCTGGAAGTTGGGGGTAGATGGAGACTCCGCAGGTTAGATTGCAATATTCAGTGATGTAGTAAAGACTCGAGCTTCATGCTAAGAACGAACAAAGGAAGTGAATCATGCATTGCTGTACCTCAGACAATCTCCATAACACATCAAAACACTTACAAATAAGTGTGATCAGATTCTATAATGACATTACCATGAAAGACAAATCTTGTGGAAAATAGTGTACCAGTGTGCGTATTCCTAGACTGTGGAAGGCATGGACATTCTCAAAGACACTATTCTTCAATAAAGACACCGATATCGCTGAGGTTAGTGGTACTGTGTGGTCATACCTGTCCTAAGTTGTCTGGGATTAGCTTGGGGTGTTACCTAGCACCATGGCTTGTTGTAGTGTTTTAAATTCTCAGGTTAAAGTGTTGAAGGAGATTCTGCTTCTTCAGGAGGAAAATAGGAAGCTGAAGCTTCTTCTTAATGGGTTTGGGAGTGAGTGTGGGATGTTGGTAGCTGGTGAGGAGTAAAAAGTTACCAGCAGTGATATGGAGAGTGGCAGCTGCTTAAAGAGGCAAGTGGTTCACAATTCAGGAAAAAGGATGATGATGAAGAAGGTAAATAGAGAAGATGAGAAGGTAGGAAATCGATTATCTGTTCCAGGATGAGTGTACTTCAGTTGTTAGTGAGATTAAAGGTACCACTGACTCCCCTGCTTATCAAGGTAAGAATATTCTAATTGTGGGAGATTCTCAGGTAAGATATATGGAACGTGCTGTTTGTAATAGAGATAGAAAGGTCAGACAGAGGGTGTGTCTCCCAGGAGCTGGTGTTGGTGACATAGTCAGCAGGTTGGATAATATTATGTCAGACAATGGGAACAAGCCCATTATCTGTCTTAGTGCTGGTGGAAATTACATCGGGAATTGCAGGAGACAGGGGCTGCTGGATAAGTATAGATCAGCCATAGATGTAGTCAGGGCTAAGAGAGGGATTCCAATCATAGGTACCATCTTGCCTAGAAGGGGAATAGGCAATGAATGGAAGTCTTGGGCAATTGGTACATATTGCTGACTCGACAGGTACTGCAAGGAACTTGCAATCCTCCAGGATATGTTTAAAAGACAATATTCAAAATAAAGTGTCAGTAAACTGTTATGGGACGAAATTCATAAGGCATTTAAATATGAAAATGTTGTGTTAATGGGAGATTTTAACTTTAGACAAATTGATTGGAACAATGTGACATGAAATCTTGAGTCTAGTGACTTTCTTGATATGGTTCAGGATTGCTTTTTAAAAGAGTTTCCTTATAAGGAAATTAGATCAAATAGAAATGACCCAAAATGGATGAATAATAGGCTGAAATATCTACTAGGGCATAAGAAAGGAATTTATAGGCGTATCAAAAGAGGCGAGGGTCATCTTATGAATCAGTATATTGACATTAAGAGGGACATTAAAAAGGGGATAAGAAAAGCTAAAAGGGACTATGAAATTAAAGTTGCTAGGGATTCTAAAACTAACCCAAAAAGTTTTTTCCAGGTATATAGAACAAAAGTCAGAGATAAGATAGGTCCCATTAAAAATAACTATGGGCATCTTACTGACAAAGAGAATGAAATGTGCTCGATTTTAAATAATTATTTTCTCTCGGTTTTTACACAGGAAGACACTAATAATATTCCGGTAATTAATTTTTATAGTGGATCAGAAGAAGATAAATTATGGAACATCACAGTCACCAGTGAAATGGTTATGAAGCAGATAGACCGACTGAAGCAAAATAAGTCACCGGGTCCTGATGAGGTTTTTTTAAGGGTTCTTAAGGAATGCAAAATGGAAGTCTGTAAACCATTAACTAATATTTTTAATTTATCTCTTCAAACAGGTGTAGTGTCTGATATGTGGAAGATGGCTAATGTAATTCCTATTTTTAAAACAGGGGACAAGTCGTTACCGTCAAATTACCGCACAATAAGCCTGACCTCAATTGTAGGCAAATTACTAGAGTCAATTATAGCTGAGATTATAAGAAGCCATCTCGATAAGCATAGCTTGATTAAGGATACTCAGCATGGATTCACAAGAGGCCGGTCTTGTCTAACTAATTTATTAACTTTCTTCAGTAAAGCTTTTGAGGCTGTTGACCACAATAAAGAATTTGATATTATTTACTTAGATTTTAGTAAGGCTTTTGATAGAGTTCCGCACCATAGACTGTTAAAGAAAGTGGCAGCTCATGGCATTGGGGGAAGGGTGCTCTTGTGGATCGAATCATGGCTCACAGACAGAAAGCAGAGAGTGTCCATAAATGGGGTTAAATCCGAGTGGGGATCAGTAACAAGTGGCGTTCCACAGGGATCAGTCTTGGGCCCGTTGTTGTTTATAATATATATCAATGATCTTGATGAAGGAATTACTAGTGATATGAGCAAATTCGCCGATGACACGAAGATAGGTAGGATAATTGATTCAAACGTAGATGTTAGGGAACTTCAGGAGGATTTAGACAAACTCTACTCTTGGTCAGAAAAGTGGCAGATGCAGTTCAATGTAGATAAATGCAAGGTTCTGAAACTCGGGAGTGTCCATAACCCTAGCACTTATAAGTTAAATAATGTAGAACTTAGCCATACAGATTGCGAAAAGGACTTGGGGGTTATGGTAAGCAGCAACCTTAAACCAGGACAGCAATGCCTAAGCGTACGTAATAAGGCAAATAGATTACTGGGATTTATATCAAGAAGTGTAAGCAACAGAAGTCCAGAGGTCATACTGCAGCTTTATACATCATTAGTAAGGCCTCACCTAGATTATGCAGCTCAATTCTGGTCTCCATATTACAGAATGGACATAAATTCGTTAGAAAACATTCAGCGTAGGATGACTAAATTAATACATAGCATTAGAAATCATCCTTATGAAGAAAGATTGAAGACTCTTAAGTTACATTCACTTGTTAGACGAAGAATGAGGGGAGACCTGATCGAAGTGTATAAGTGGAAGATAGGTATTAATAAAGGGGATATTAACAAGGTCTTGAGGATATCTCTCCAAGAGAGAACCCGCAGTAATGGATTTAAATTAGATAAGTTTAGATTTAGAAAGGACATAGGAAAGTATTGGTGTGGAAATAGGGTAGTTGATGAGTGGAACAGTCTTCTTAGTTGGGTTATTGAGGCTAGGACTTTGGGTAGTTTCAAATTTAGGTTGGATAAGTGCATGAATGGGAGGGGTTGGATTTGAGAGGGACTTGCACATCGGAGCTTGTTTCTTGGGTGGCATTGAAAATTGGGTTGGTCAAATGTTTGTTAGTGGGATAAATTGTGAAGGACCTGCCTAGTATGGGCCAACAGGCCTGTTGCAGTGTTCCTCCTTTCTTATGTTCTTATGTTCAGAACCAACTAGAGGAAACAATCTGCTTGACTTGGTTCTTGCCAACAAAGGATCACTAGTTAATAATCTTGAGGTTAATGATGAGCTTGGGGAAAGTGATCACAAATCACTTAGTTTCAATATATCGTGGAGTTATCTGAATAACTGCAATCAAATCTCTGTCCCTGATTTTCGCTTAGCTGATTTCATGGGACTAAGAAATTACGTGAGTGGCCTAAATTGGGATGCCCTGACTATGGGTCAGGTAGGTGATCTTGGTTGCCAATATGACGTTTTTCAGAGCATAGTTCTAGCTGCCCAGACAACTTTTGTTCTGAGTAGGGAAATTAGACTTAACAAAAATTATCCCAAATAGATGAACTTTAGATTAAAACATCTCATTCGTCAAAAAAGAGGCATATATAGGCGTATCAAAAGAGGGAAGGGGCAGTTAAGAAATCAATATATTCAATTAAAGAGGGAAATAGGAAAGGAATAAGAAAAGCGAAAAGGGATTATGAGGCTAAGGTCGCAAGGGATTCGAAGACTAACCCAAAAGGGTTCTTTCAGGTATACAGAAGTAAGATTAGGGACAAAATAGGCCCATTTAAAAGTAACTCAGGTCAGAAAGAACGAATTTTCATCTCTTACTTCCTCTCAGTTTTTACTCAGGAAGATACTAGCGAAATTCCAGAAATAATAGATTATGTAGAACTGGAGGATAATTAATTATGCACGGTTGCGGTAACTAGTGACATGGTCCTCAGACAAATAGAGAAATTAAAAGCTAACAAATCCCCAGACCCTGATTAACTGTTTTCAAGGGTGTTAAAGGAATGAAAAGAGGAACTTAGCGTACCTTTGGCAAATCTTTTCAATATATCACTACAAACTGGCATAGTGCCTGATAAGTGGAAAATGGCAAATGTAATACCTATTTGCAGGGCATGTGACAGGTAATTAGCTTCGAACTGTAGACCAATAAGCCTTTCCTCCACAGTGGGAAAATTTATGGAATCAATAATTGCCGAAGCAATGCGTAGCCATCTTGATAGGCACAGATTGATTAATGAATTTCAGCAAGGTTTTATAAAGGGACGTTGCTGTCTTACGAATTTACTAACTTTCTTCACTAAGGTATTTGAGGAGGTAGATCATGGTATTGAACATGATATTGTGTATATAGACTTCAGTAAGGCTTTTGATAGAGTTCCACACCAGAGGCTACTGAGGAAACTTAGGGCACACGGAATAGGAGAAATTTTTTCCTGGGTTGAGGCATGGTTGACGAATAGGCGGCAGAGAGTTTGCATAAATGGGGAGAAATCGGAATGGGGGCACGTCACAAGCCGTGTTCCACAGGGGTCAGTGTTGGGCCCCTTGTTGTTAACAATCTACATAAACGATATAGATGAGGGAATAAATAGCGACATGAGCAAATTTGCTGATGACACCAAAATAGGCCGTCCAGTTCATTCTAATGAGGACATTCGACCACTCCAGGAAGGTTTGAATAGGCTGATGCAGTGGATGGGGAAGTGGCAGATGCAGTTTAATATAGACATATGCAAAGTTCTAAATGTTGGACAGGAAAATAACCATGCCACATATAAACTAAATAATGTAGATCAGAATATTACGGATTGCGAAAAGGATTTAGTAGTCCTGGTTAGTAGTAATCTAAAACCAAGACAACAGTGCATTAGTGTTGGCAATAAAGCTAACAGAACCCTTGGCTTCATAGCAAGAAGTATAAATAATATGTGTCCTCAGGTTGTTCTTCAGCTCTATATATCCTTGGTTAGGCCTCATTTAGATTATGCTGCTCAGTTCTGGTCACCGTATTACAGAATAGATATAAATGCACTGGGAAACGTACTAAGGAGGATGACAAAGTTGATCCCATGTATCAGAAATCTTCCCTATGAGGATAGATTGACCTGCACTCTCTCGAAAGGCGTAGGGAGGATATGATTGAGGTGTATAAATGGAAAACAGGAATTAATAAAAGGGATGTAAATAGTATGCTAAAAATATCTAACATAGACAGGACTGGCAGCAATGGTTATAAATTGGAAAAATTCCGATTCAGGAAGGATATAGGAAAACACTGGTTTGGTAACAGAGTTGTGGATGAGTACCGTCATAGAAGCTAAGACGTTGTGTAGTTTTAAAAATAGGTTGGATAAATACATGAGTGAGTGTGAGTTGGACCTGACTAGCTTGTGCTGCTAGGTCGGATGCACTGGTCCTCCCTTAAATGACGTGTCTGACCTCACTAGGTCAAGGCTTTAGCCGGTATGAGAATTGGAGGTGCCTAGCATGGGCCAGTAGGCCTGTTGCAGTGTTCCTTCTTTCTTATGTTCTTATATCCGGGCGTAAGGGTCTGATACACAAACCCAGGTAAGTGTGTTTAACGTATGGTGGTTCCCTTGTCTGCGCAGTTGAGAACTAATATAAAAGCTGAACAGATTACCATATACCCCGGTGATATGTGGGCTTTTTAGACCAATGCACGTGAGTATTGGATTCAGTGGATCCAGTCAGTATTTAGTTATGAAAATACTGACATAACACCCTTAGGGATAATTAAACTTACATAATAATTTTATTTTCAGCCCTTAGGGAATGCATACGACAGCTTCTCAAGATATCGCCTGCAGGGATGGCTGCGTAGGCGAGAGCTGTCTTTCAAGATTAGTCCCACTACAGTCCATTATTTAATCTTTGACTTAGCTTGGTGCATTTCCTTGAACACTGACGACACTGGAAGACAGGAGAGATAGGGGACATATCATAACGACATATAAAATACTGAGAGGTACAGACAAGTTGGACAGAGACACGATATTCCAGAGATGGGACACAACAACAAGGGGTCACAGTTGGAAGTTGAAGACTCAGATGAATCACAAGAATGTTAGGAAGTATTTCTTCAGTCACAGAGTTGTCAGGAAGTGGAATTGCCTGGGTAGTGATGTAGTGGAGGCAGGAACCATACATAGCTTTAAGAAGAGGTATGATAAAGCTCACGGAGCGGGAAGAGTGAGAGGCATCCAGTTGAAGAGGCGGGGTCAGAACCTGCAAATCGACCCCTGCAACCACAACTAGGTGAGTACAACTGGGTGAGTACATCAGTCAAGGACCAGGTAATCAGGCCGAGGAATGGAAGAGGAGAGTTCACAGGAAACGATTGACAAGTATGTGAAGAGCTCAACAAGAAATTCAAAGAAGTGTTTTCAGTGGAGACAGAAAGAACTCCGGGAAGCCGGAATGGTGGGGTACACCAGCAAGTGCTGGACACAATACACACAACCGAGGAGGTGAAGAGGTTGCTAAGTGAACTGGATACCTCAAAGGTGGTGGGACCGGACAACATCTCTCCGTTGGTTCTGAGAGAGAGGAAGCAGAGGCGCTGTGTTTGCCCCTAAGAGCAACCCTCAAATATACATGCCCAGCACATTGATGTTGCCATCCCTAATCATCTTGAAATGATGTTCTTCAGGCTAAACATAAACACTAGTACATCTGTACTAGTATGTGCAATGTACAGATATCAGTGGCAACATGCAGACCCCATCAACTTCCTTATGGAAAATGTGGACTCTCTTCTGCTCCAACACAGCTGTCAACATATCATAATTGTTTGTGACCTCAACCAACATCTTATACATAGGGACTTTGATGACCTTCTTGCGGTATTTGACATGAGAAACTTTGTTGATTTCCCTACTCACATCTTGACCTTGACCCAGTAGTGAGTGCTCTGGCAGAAGGTATAGTCACTTGTCCACCCCTCGGTTATGTTGGATCGTCTGACCACAAGACTGTTTTTACGACACTTAAGATCCCAACAACGAAGTGAGGAGTCCACACGCACAACCTGGCTAAGGGAAAGAGGTAATTGGCCATCCCTTTGCTCTGAGCTCGTCACCAGCGATGGGAATGCTCTTCTCCAAGGGGATGTTGACAACCAAGTGAAAGCCTGCACTGGACACATCCTTAACCTACAACAAGAACACATCCCTTACCGGCAAGATGTGACGAAGCCTACAGATCAGCCTTGAGTTGCCTTTCGTTGTAGAGTGGTTGCTACTGCTAAGTACAAGGTTTGGCGAAGGTATCAGAGACATTCTACCACCTATAACAGGAACTTGCACAGGCAAGCCTGAAGGCATATGGGTGAAGTTCAAAAGTGGGCCATCACTAAATGGGAGGTGGACGCAAAAAGAAAGCTAGCATCAAGTAGAGTAGGCTCCAAAACCTGGTGGTCCCTGATCAAGAACAGACAAGGTTATCTGCCTGATGAAGTCATTCCACCTCTAAATCGACAGGATGGGACCACCTCTACTAGTAGTCAAGAGAAAGCGGACCTCTTTGCTGAAAACTTTGCTACCAAAATGCAAGTTCCTGATCCAGCAAGGGACCCTACTTGGCTAGCTGCAAGAACGGCGTCAAACCTGTCAGTGGTGACAAGGCAGGAGGAGGTGCATTTCCTTCTTAAATCGCTTGACCAAGAAAAGGCTGTGAACCCAGACAAGTTGAGCCCAAGATTGCCGAGATGTGCAGACCAGCTAGCAGCACCTCTAATTCGTATCTTTCAGCACTGCCTAATACAGTGTAAATGCCCTTCTCTGTGGAAAGAGGGAAATGTAGTCCCTGTTCACAAGAAGAAGAGCAGAGCAGAAATCAGCGACTACAGACCAGTGTCCTGTCAATCACTAGCAAGATCCTTGAGACAATAATTTCAAGACAAATGACAGAGGTTTTTGACTACCACTCACTACTTTCTGACTGTCAATATGGCTTCAGGAAAGAAAGGCAAAGATGGAGATGGACAGGAGATCCCAGACTCAGGAGGAGGAACAAATACAATCTCCCTCAGAACCACCTAAAGAAGGCCATCAACCCCGACAACCCCAATTCACTCAAATAATCTAACCCACAATCCACACGCTGTACCCACTGCCCCCACAGCCCTCAACACAAATTCCACCTTCACAGCAACCCGTCATAGTTCCTTGCCAGGTTTCCCACTTCTCCAACTCCAGCATACCCCCCAGGCCACAATTTTAGAAAATGTTAAGGCTTGGTATGCGAATGTGGATGGAATATATAAATGTGGGGAGTGGCATGAAATAATCAAGGAGATGTCCCCAGATATCAAAGCACTCACAGAAACGAAACTCACAGGGATGATAACAGAAGTAATTGTTCCATCCGGATATCATCCTAAGGAAAGATAAGGGGAGAAGATATGGAGGAGGAGTTGCAATGTACATTAAAAACCGGTGGGGATTTGAAGAAATAGAAGGAATGGACGGAATGAGCATAAGGAATAATGCAGCATAAGGAATGGGCAGTAGGAACAATTCAGTCTGGGGGCCTTAAGGTGGTAATTGTACTGATGTACAACCTGCCACAGAACTGCAGGAGGCCAATAGAAGAATATGAAGAGAGCAACAGGTGGAAGCACTAGCAACGGAGGCCAGAAGAGCTTGCATGGGTAGAGCAAAGTTACTACTTGTGGGAGATTTCAAACACAAGGAGATTGACTGGGAAAATCTGGAGCCACATGGGTGTCCCAAAATATGGAAAGCCAAGATGATGGCAGTGGTACTGGAAAACCTCATGCATCAACATGTTACAGACACTACCAGAGAGAGAGAGGTGAGGAGGAACCAGAAAGCCTGAACCTAATATTCACCTTGAGTAGTTTGGGCATTGAGGCTATCACATACAAAAGGCCCCTTGGAGTTGGTACTCACCTAATTGTACACTCCTAATTGTGGTTGCAGGGGTCGAGACTCAGCTCCTGGCCCTGACCTGAGTCTTCAGCTTCCAATTGTGACCCCTTGTTTCTGTGTTCCCTCTCTGGAACATCCTGTCTGTCTATTTCATGCATTATTTTGTATGTTGTTATCCTGTCTCCCCTGACCCTCCTGTCTTCCAGTTTCGTCAGTCCGATTTCCCTCAACCTTTCTTCATAGGACATTGCCCTGAGCTCCAGAACTAGCCTTGTTGCAAACCTTTGTACTTTTTCTAATTTCTGGACGTGTTTGACCAGTTGTGGTTTCCAAACTGGTGCTGTATACTCCAGTATGGGCCTGACGTACACAGTGTACAGTGTCTTGAACGATTCCTTACTAAGGTATCAGAACGATATTCTCAGGTTTGCCAGGCGCCCATATGCTGCAGCCGTTATCTGGCTAATGTGTGCCTCCGGAGATGTGCTCGGTGTTATGATCACCCCAAGATCTTTCTCCTTGAGCGAGGTTTGCAGCCTTTGTCCACCTAGCCTAAAGTCTGTCTGCGGTCTATTTTGCCCTCCCCCAATCTTCATGACTTTGCATTTTGCAGAGTTGAAATCGAGAAGCCAGTTGCTGGACCACGTGTCCAGCCTATCCAGGTCTCTTTGTAGTCCTGCCTGATCCTCATCCGATTTAATCCTTCTCATTAGCTTCACATCATCTGCGAACAGGGACACTTCAGAGTCTTTCCCTTCCACTATGTCATTCACATATATCAAAAATAGCACTGGTCCTAGGACTGACCTCTGTGGTACCCCGCTCGTCACAGGTGCCTACTGTGATACCTCATCATGTACCATGACCCATTGTTGCCTCCCTGTCAGGTATTCTCTGATCCATTGCAGTGCCCTTCCTGTTGTATGTGCCTGATCCTCCAGCTTCTGCACTAATCTCCTGTGAAAAACTATGTCGAAGACCTTCCTGCAGTCCAGGAAAATGCAATCAACCAAGCCCTCTCTCTCGTTTCTTACTTCTGTTACCTTGTCATAAAACTCCAGAAGGCTTGTGACACAGGATTTGCCTTCCATGAGTCCGTGCTGGTTGTTGTATATAATCGTGTTTCATTCCAGGTGCTCCACCACTCTCCTCCTGATAATCTTCTCCATGACTTTGCTTACTATGCACGTCAGAGACACTAGTCAGTACTTTAGTGCCTCGTTTCTGTCTCCTTTCTTAAAAATGGGGACTTCATTTGTCGTCTTCCATACCTCAGGTAGTTGCCCAGTTTCAAGGGATGTATTGAAGATTGTGGTTAGTGGCACACACAGCAGCCCTGCTCCTTCTCTAAGGATCCACAGGGAGATGTCCGGACCCCTCGCCTTTGAGGTATCAAGGTCACTTAGCAGCTTCTGCACCTCCTCCTCCATTGTTTGTATGTCATCCAGCACCTGTTGGTATGTTCCCTGTTGGTGTTCCCCTCTCTGCTGTCTTCTGGGAGCCATTCCTGTCTCTACTGTAAATACTTCGTTAAATATCATGTTGAGCTCCTCGCATACCTTATGATCGTTACTTGTGAGTTCCCCACCTTCTTTCCTCAGCCTGATCACCTGGTCTTTGGCTGTTGTCTTCCTCCTGATGTGGCTGTACAGCAGTTTCGGGTCTGACTTGACTTTCGAAGCTGTGTTATTTTCATACTGTTGCTGGGCCTCCCTCCTTACCTGTGCATACTCCTTCCTGGCTCTTCGACTGATCTTGTTTTCCTTTGTTCTTCGCCTTCTGTACTTTTTTCATACTCTATTGCACTTGGGTTTTGCCTCCTTACACCGTCGGTAAATCAGGGGCTATTTCTGGTCCTCCCATTATTTCTGTTGCCCTTGAGAACAAACCTTTCCTCTGCCTCCTTACATTTTGTTATTACGAATTCCATCATTTCATTTACCGATTTTCCTACCAGTTCTCTATCCCACTGAACCTCTTGTAGGAAGTTCCTAAAGCCTATGTAATCCCCTCGTTTATAGTCTGGTTTTTACCCTTCGCCTCCTGTTGCCCTCTCCACTTGTAGCTCTATTATATATTCAAAGAACAGAACCACGTGTTCACTAGCTCCTAGGGGTCTCTCATGTGATGTCCTCATTGTCTGAACTGCCCAGGGTGAACACAAGGTCCAGTCTTGCTGGTTCATCCTCCCCTCTCTCTCTGGTAGTATCCTTAACATGTTGATGCATGAGGTTTTCCAGTACCACATCCATCATCTTGGCTCTCCATGTTTCAGGACCCCCGTGTGGTTCCAGGCTTTCCCAATCGATCTCCCTGTGATTGAAAACGCCCATAACCAGTAACTTTGCTCTGCTCGAGTGAGTTCTTCTTGCCACCTCAGCCAGTGTGTCCATCATTGCTCTATTACTCTCTTCGTATTCCTCACACTGCCTCCTGCGGTTCTGTGGTGGATTATACATCACTGCAATGACTACCTTGTGCTCCCCCGTCTGAAGTGTACCTACTATGTATTCTCTTCCTCCAATCTCATCCATGCCTCCCATTTCATCAAATTTCCAACGGTGTTTTACGAGCAGTGCAACCCCTCCTTCCCCTCTGCTCCTTCTGTCTTCCCTCAGGATCTGATATCTTGGTGGGAAGATTGCATCTGTTATTGTCTCAGTGACTTTCGTTTCTGTGACTGCTATGATGTCTGGGGACCTCTCATTGATTCTTTCATGCCTCTCCTCACGTTTGTTCGTTATGCCATCTGCATTCGTGTACCAAGCCTTCAACTTCTATTCCAAAACTGTGGTCCTGGGAGGATATTGGTTTGGGGAGAGCAGGAGCCCTGGCGGGGGCCTAGGGGGGGTTGTGGTGGGGGTAGAGTTCCCATAAGGGATTGTTGTAGGGTTGTGGTTTTTGGTGTGAGGGGTGGAGACAGAGAAATCGCTGTGTGATTGTTGGCTTAGATTGTTCAGTTGTCTTGGAGTTGTTGTGGTTGGAGTCCTTCTTTGTGTGTTTCTGAGGGGTGTGTTTGCCCTTCTACCTGTGTCTGGGTTATTCTGCTTCTCTTTGTCTCTTCCTCCCAGTCCTCCTTTCGTTTTTGCACTCTCTCTCTCTCTCTTTCACGTGATTCTGAACATTGAGCACATAGTTGAGCTATAAATCGAGAGGGTAGCAGGAATAGGACAGGAGGAGTGAAGCTACAAAAGGGGAGACTGCAAAGGCATGAGAAACTCCTTCATGCTGTTTGTTCAGTTGGAAAGAAAAATGGTAAGAAAACCAGTATAAGAAATGATGGACTACGAGACAACAAAATACAAGGAGGCAGAGTAGAGGATTGTTCCCAAGGACAACAGAAATAATGGGAAGACCAGAACGAGTCTGTGGTTTACCCAAAAGTGTAGGGAGGCAAAAACTAAGGGCACTAGAGAATGCAAGAAGTACAAAAGACAAAGGACCCTGGAAAATAAAGAGATTAACCGAGGAGCCAGAAGCAAATATGCATAGATAAGAAGGGAGTCTCAGCGACAATACGAAAATGATATAGCATCGAAAGTAAAGTCTGACCTGATACTGTTGTATAGTCACATCGGGAGGAAAACAACAGTCAAGGATCAGATAATCAGGCTGAGGAAGGAAGGTGGGGAGTTCACAAGATACGACTAAAAAGTATGCAAAGAGCTCACCGTTAGATTTAAAGAAGTATTTACAGTTGAGACAGGAAGGACTCCAGGAAGTCTGAATAGGGAGGTACACCAACAAGGGATACACCAACAAATGCTGGATGAAATACACACAACCGAGGAAAAGGTGAAGAAACTGCTATGCGAACTTGATACCTCAAGGGAGGTAAGACCGGACATCTCTCCGTGGGTCCTTAGAGAGGGAGCAGAGATGCTCTGTGTACCACCATTGAAAATCTTCAACACATCCACTGAAACTGGGCAACTACCTGAGGTATAGAAGATGGGAAATGTAACCCCAATTTTTAAGAATGGAGACGACACAAAGCATTAAACTACAGACCTGTGTCACTGACATGTATGGTATGCAAAGTCATAGAGAAGATTATCAAGAGGAGAGTGGTGGATCACCTAGAAAGAAACAAGCTTATAAACGACGACCAGCATAGTTTCAGGGAAGGAAAATTCTGTGTCACAAATGTACTGGAGTTTTATGAAAAGGTAATGGAAGTAAGACACGAGAGAGAGGGGTGTATAGATTGCATTTTCTTGGACTCCAAGAATGCCATCGACATAGTTTCTAACAAGAGGTTATTGCAAAAGCTAGAGGATCAAGAATGCATAAAAGGAAAGGCACTGTAATGGATCAGAGACTTTCTGACAGGAAGGCAATAACGAGTCATAAAACGTGACGAGGTGTCATAGTGGGCACCTGTGATGAATGGAGTTCCACAGGGGTCAGTCCTAGGACCAGTGCTGTTTTTGGTGTATGTGAATGACATAAGGGAAAAGTAGACTTAGAATTGTCCCTGTTTGAAGATGATGCGAAGATAATGAGGAGAATTAAATCGGATGAGGATCAGGCAGGACTACAAAGAGACCTGGACGGACTACAAGCCTGGTCTAGCAACTGACTCTTTGAATTTAACCCTGCCAAATGCAAAGTCATGAAGATGGGGGAAGGGCAAAGGAGACCTCAGACAGAATATAGTCTAGGTGGCCAACAAACCTCGCTCAAAGGGTTCACAGTTGGAAGCTGAAGACTCATATAAGTCAAAGGAATGTTAGGAAGTATTTCTTTAGCAATAGAGTTGTCAGGAAGTGATGTAGTGGAGGCAGGAACTATGCAGAGTTTTAAGATGAAGTTTGATAAAGTTCATGGAGCAGGGAGAGAGAGTGGACTTAGTAGTGATCAGTGAAGAGACGGGGTCAGTAGCTATGACTCGATCCCTAGCAACTACAAATAGGTGAGTACACAGCTAACACAGACAGATGGAAAAACATACACACATTATTTATACAAAGCTTAAGGAACTAGAGCATCCAGTCAGGATAAAAATGGGATCTCAAAAGGGAGGATGTAAAGGCAAAGGAACTCAAGATGGCTGGTCTGAAAGGGAAGAATTGGTAGAAAGGATCAAGAGGAAAATGGATCAAGAATGGGGAAAAAGGTTAAATGAGCCTTGCAGTATCATGTTAGAGAAGCAGGCAGAGAGCAAGATGTAGGAATCACAAGCTATAGCTGCTAAGGAAAAGATACAGAGACTGGAGGAAGAACTGGATGTGCTGAAGCAGTATATAAAGATGAGGTTCCAGAAGAGCAAGGTGAGTGAAATGGGAGCATCACAGACAGTGAGGGATCTGAAGGAGGGGATGGAGCTAAAAAGTTCCTTGCAAAAGTAATATCAGTCTACCAGGGTGTCTAGGAGATAAGGGAAACAACAGAGGAAATGTTTGAATCAGTTCCAGAGATATTGGGTAAAAGAAATGGGAAGAGAGAAAAAGGTCATTTATTATTCACGGGCTTCATGAGGCTGAAGGGAAGACCTATGATGAAAGAAAGCATTGGAAGGAAAACGAGATTAAGAGTATCACTGCAATAATGGGAGAGAGAAGGACATGTCTCAGAGAGCAAATTTTCACAGACTTGGCGGGGGGAGGGTATTCGAGGAAAAAATTGACCAATCAAATTTACATTCAAGAGAGAAGTGGTATGGAACAAGATACTTCAACAGAAGAAACTGTTGAAGGACTCCCAAGTATATCAACAAGTGTACCTTGACTGAGACAGAACACGAAAAGAAAAATAAGAACTGAGAGTGACACTAAGAAGAAACCATTGGAAGGAGAGAGAGAGACAGGACATGTAACGACAGACAGGAAAGCTCAGCCACTGCAGGAACACCAAACAAATGCTTACAGAATCCCCTTAACCGCTGTCACCTCATTCCCCCCACCAAACAAAATAACCATAAACAAATCACATTCCAAAGGCCCTACCCTCCCAAACAATAATTTCATAGTCACAGCAGCCTCCCATAATATTCCGCCGTGCCTCCCATATCCTCAGCCTGCACCATCCTCTTCCACCTCCTGAAATACAGTAATGGAAAGGAAACTAATGGTATTGTACACCATTGCATATGGAATAACAAATAAGAGTGAGGAGTGGCAAGTACGAATCATTTATGCATCCCCTGACATCATCACACTAACAGAGACAAAACAACTGTATATCAGATCCTGAGGAAAGACAGAGACAAAGGAGGAGTGGAGTTTTCAGATAAAGGGAGGAATAGAGAGAGAGGAAGCAGATGAATTCGTTGTAGGAACTCTTCAGACTGGGGGTCGAAAGGTGATGATAACAGTGTTGTTACCGAACAGCAGGAGACCAAAACATAAGTATGATGATTGCAATAGAGGAATGGCCAGTGTTACACCCTTTGTTCATTTTGAGGGGGAAATTTCCACTTGTTTTGGCAGTGACAGATTTTTACATGTCATTTTGGCTTTTCACTTAATATTATATTCAGGAGTAATTCCATTAGTAGGTAAAATGGATTTACTCGACTTTATAATATTATCTGACTGTATATTATTTAGCTTTGTACATAGGTAGGTCGTTCAATTAGTGTAACTGTTGGTGCGACCGGGCTAAACACCAGTAGGCGTTTTGAGCTGCTCAACCCTTGCCTCGACCGAGTCAAAATTGGCTGGTAAAGCCTCACCTTAGTGATTTCATACCTTCCTCTGGACTAGGAAGGATCTAGAGAAATATCCAGCTAAAAACCACCATTTACCTCCCAAGAAGCTATCAAGACTTTCGGAAACTCGTTGCAAGGGTTTATCTCGGTCGGAGAAGGCGATTGAGAGTCTCATAAAGAAAGTGAGAATAAGTGAGCAAGTCTCAGTGCTATAAGAGGAATTATTTGAGACTTAACTCTGTGGAATAGCTCTAACAGTGTTGTGTTTGAGTTTTTAATGAATGCCAGTGCTTGTATGTACCCATATTTCCTGACTCACTGAGAGCCTTTGTAACTACTAAGCTTGTTACAGTGATGTGATAATGAGACTTGTGACACATGTTCATATCATAATGCAGATATGAGAAAGTTGTAAAGAAATAATTTAAGTCGTTAAATAATATAAGTGGTTATTAAGAATTATTAATAAATTAACCAGGAACTGTGATAATGCGTTTTCTTCTATGAGTGATGTACCCTAGACATGATAATCCCGTTCATTTGCTACGAAAAGCACTATAACCCGAGGACCATCAGGCTATGTTCGTAACAGCCAGAAGGGCTCATATGGGTAGGAAAAAATTACTCATTATGGGGGAATTCAATCATAAACTAGGAAAACCTAGAGCAACGTGGGGGGACCAGAAACATAGAGGGATAAGATTCTGGAAACAGTACTGGAAAACTTTATGCACAAACATGTTAGGGATACAACCAGAGACACAAAGAGAGAGGAAAAGATGCTGCAGCAAAGTTGGATTCCATATTCACTTGAACAGCTCAGATGTAGAGGATATCACATACGAAAGACACCTTGGCTCTAATGATCACGAAGTCCTGAGTTTAGAATGCCTTTAGAGTTAACAGAGGAGAATGCAGTAACATGAGAAGAATGAAGGACAGTGAAAAAGAGAACTTGAGGGAAAGACAGCATATAAAATAATCGAACTAGTAACCACTAAGTGCAGGGAGGCAGAAAAGTTCATACCAAAGGGTAACAGAACAAAATGGTAAGACTAGAGTGAGCCCATGGATTAACTGGAGGTGTAAAGAGGCCAAAGCCAAGTGTGCTAGAACATGGAAAAAATATAGAAAGCAAAGGACTCAAGAAAAACAAGGAGTTGAGCAGAAGAACCAGAAGCGAATATCCATGGAAAAAGGAGAGAAGCCCAGAGGCAACAGGAGAACGACATAGCATCTAAAGCCAAATCTGAGCCAAATTTGTTATACTATCACATTAAGAGGAAAACAACAGTCAAAGACCAGGTATCAGGCTAAGGAAAGGAGGGGAGCTGACAATGAGTAACCAAGTATGTGAAGATCTCAATACAAGATTTAGAGAAGTATTCACAGTGAAGACATACGCTTCCAGCAAACCAAGGAGGTAGAGTGCACCAGCAAGTGCTGAACAGAAAACACATATCCAAGGAGGGGGTGAAGAAACTGCTAGGTGAACTAGATACCTCGAAGGCGGTGGGCCCAGATAACATCTCTATGTGCCCTGAGATGTTATTGTAGATTCGCCTGTACATTTGCTGGCCTGGGTCTTTTCCAGATGGTGACCCGGCCTTGGTTCCCAGTCACGGAAGTGTCTTGAAGGGCAGCTATGCAGCAGCTGGTATTGCGAGGGCGGCTGGAGAACCTGCACAGCAGCAGGCAGTGTCAGGAAATACCAAGAAAGAGACCATTACAGGGTCTAATGGAGCCACAACCCAGCTCTAGGCAGGCAGCCAGAGCACTAGGGAAGCTCAGCTTCATCATGATTGGTGGAAAAAAGCTAGCTAGTGGGCGGTAGTGTTCTTGATATTTCAAAATTTTGTTCTGGATACTTGGATAACTCTGATCTTGGTGTAGTCGTCTTCTGGAAACTCTGCGATGTCCTCGAGCATTTCTTCGGTGCTGCATAGATGTTCAGGCTCGCCAGTGAATTTGACAGTTCCATCACTGAGTCGAGTGTGAAGTTCTTTGCAATGCATAGCTTCACTGTACTGGTCCATTTGGCGTACTTATATGGCGGATGTGGACGGGTTTTTGCTCTGGCCGAGTTGTCCTCTTGATGTGCTGGTGGTTGAGAAATAGCAGTGGCTGTGTCAGTCGTTGGTGTGCTGTCAGTGGAGATGTTTGCAGCAGAGGAGGGTGGCAGGGTTGAGGTCTGTGATTGGTCCGTTTTCTTGGTGGAGGAAGTCGGTGGAAGCATCTCACTGGTGAGATTTTGAGGCGGCTCGTCACCAATAAGAGATGGTGGTGGTGGTGGTTGTGGAGCTGCTTTAGAGAGACTTGCAGGTATTGAGACGCTGACGATATTTGTAGTGTTATTGATTATGTCTGAAGAAGGTGGAGACTCTGAGAATGTAAAACTGGGCATGTTGTTTAGCCGGAAGAGGTCATTGAAGGTGGTGTTGAAAAATCCAGATATGGCCATATTGTGCATGTGGGTATACATCATGCAGCAGTGGACTTTTGTAGAATCATCGACAGGTATTGGCGGTAATGTGTTACTGGTGGAGGATGAAATCTGAGTGGCCTTAAGTATTTTGGAGATGTCTGCTTGAAGTTTTGTGGCTGCGGCATATGTTGCAGATAATGCAGCTGTTTTCTTTTGTTGTTCTAGTTTTTTTTTTTTTTAGTATTTTTATTCTTGTTGGGCATTTGGCAGCAAGACTGTGGTGTTTATTTTTGTAGTTTAAGCATCTTGGTGGAATGGTGATGGAACAAGCCTTTTAAAGTCATGACTTTCACTGCCGTAGGTAGAGCAGAAATTTTTATCCTTGAGTGGACAATCCTGGGTGGAATGCAAGTAAGAGTAGCAGCTGTAACATTGTATAATGTGGTGGAATCTCTCGGCCTCGACGTATTTTGGGGTGATGTGGAAGTAATGGATTGTCATTCCCTCGGCGAGAGCTTGGGCAGCCATGTTGACGTCAGTGAAAGTGACCTTTAGCATTAAAGAAGCGTTGAGTATTTTGGTGATGTGATCACAGAGGTCAAAAGGGTTCTGATCATCTATTAATGTCTTAATTTCTTCGGTAGGCTGGTTGTGATAAGTTTGTTCAACCATTTGAGGAACACCTTTCTCATGGCCTTCAATGCAATTGAAGACATGACTTTAAATCCTTGGTCATGCTGAGTGGTTGTAGCATTGGTGGTAACTAACTTTTCAGCTTCAGTGTCGTCAGTACAGACGACAATAAAAGCCGACTGGAGCGTGAGAATAGCATTAAATTTGACCTCCAACTTGCTGCAAACGGCAGCTGCAAGTGCCAGTTTGGACGAGTCATTTACTCTCCCATCTCTTGGTTTGATCTTCACACGATTTGAGAAATGCATCGTGGACGAGCATGGAAGAGGTGAATGCACATGTAAAGGTATCCTTCCCCAACGGGGATCGCAGGGATACGGTGGGGTCCAGAGACAGGGAGCAGAGGAACTGTGTGTGCCGCTAGCAGCAATATTCTATAAATCTACTGAAACAGGACTACTGCCTGAGGTGTGGAAGACAATAAATGTAGTTCCAATTTTTAAGAAAGGAGACAGACAGGAAGCGTTAAACTATAAACCAGTGTCACTGACACGTATAGTATGTAAAGTCATGGAAAAGAATATCAGGAGAAAAGTGGTGGAGTACATTGAAAGTATTGGGCTCATACTAGGCAATCAACACGGCTTCAGGGATGGGAAATCTTGTGTCTCAAATCTACTTGAGTTCTACGATAATGTAACAGAAGTAAGACAGGGTAGAATGCATATTTTTGAACTGCAAAAAGACTTTTGACACAGTACCACACAAGAGACTGGTTCAAAAATTGGAGGAGCAGGCATGAATAAAAGGGAAAGTACTGCATTGGATCAGAGAAGTGTCAGCGTGGGCGCAAGTGTCAAGTGGGGTTCCACAAGAGTCATTCCTAAGTCTGGTGCTGTTTCTTGTATACGTGAATGACATAGTGGAAGGAATAGATTCAGAAGTATCGCTGCTCGCTAATGATGTGAAACTGACGTGGAGAATACAAGCGGGCGAGGAACAGGAAAGATTACAAGGGGATCTGGATAGGCTACAAGTCTGGTCCGACAAATGGCTCCTGGAGTTTATCCCCAGTAAGTGCAAAGTCATGAAGACTGGGGAAGGACAAAGAAGACAGTGGACGGAGTTCAAGTTAGGGGGAGCAAATCATTATACCGAGTATGTCCCTGAGGTACAGATCAAGCAAATAACTGCTGCAGCATATGGGCGCTTGGCAAACCTGAGAATAACATTTCGACATCTAAGAAATCATTCACGACACTGCATACCATGTATGCAGCAACATACTGGTGCCGCATACTGGAGTATGCAGCACCACTCTGGAACTCACACCTAGTAAAACACATCAAGAAATTGGAGAAAGTGCAAAAGTTTGCAACAAGACTAGTCCCGGAACTGAGACGAGAGGTTAAGGGAACTCAACCGAAGGACTAGAGGATAGAAGGAATGGCGGGAGGGGCACATGATAATAATGTATAAAATACTGACAGGAATCGACAAGGTGGAAAGGGCTTGAATGTTTCAGAGATGGGACAAGAACATGGGGCCACAAATGGAAATTGAAAGCCCAGGTAAGCCATAGAGATGTTAGGAAGTAATTTTTAAGCCTTGGAGTTGTCAGGAAGTGGAATAATCTGGAGAGTGAAGTAGTGGAGGAAAGTTCCATACACAGCTTTAGGAAGAGGAATGATAAGGCTCTATGAGCGAGGAGTGACCTAGGAACTATGACTCAACCTCTGAAATCACTTATAGGTGAGTACACATAGACATACACCCACACACACACACACACACACACAGCAGGAGCAGAGGCTAAGATACAGAGATTAGAAGAACTGAAAAATGTGAAACAGCATAAAGAACTAAAGAACAATTTGGAAATGGTATCAGAGACTGCTACCCCAGTCACAAGCAAGGGGGCTGTAGGGAACGAAGGAGTGAAAATGTATGGAGAGGCCCTATCAGACCATTGCAGAGCCTGAGATAAAGAATCACATCAGGAGCAATCGAGGGGACTAAAGAAAATGAAAGAGCTAAGCTATATGTAGAGGCCCTAACAGAACACAGCAGAGCCCAGAGAAAGATGACAAGGGAAAATGACAGGCCACTGGGCCCAGGGCAACAGATAGTGAAGAAACTAAAGAAAGGAAAGCTGCACTGGAGGCAACTAAATCGAATCAGGGGACACATTGGGATATGCAGTGGGAAAATGAAAGAGAGAGGTCAGTCTTTGTTTATGGGCTCCATGAAGCTGAAGGGGAAACTTATGAAGCAAGTAGACAAGGGGAGAAAAATTCGATCGAAAGCATCGTTAAAGCAATAGGAGAAGATGACATGACCCAGCTGGCAAATTTTCGGAGAATAGGATGTTTGCAAGAACAAAAACCAAGCCAGTAAAAGTGACTTTCAAGGCAGAATCGACTCGAAACAGGATCCTGCAGGAGAAAGCAAAACTAGGGACACGCCGGCATACCAGAAGGAGTATCTCAACTGCAACAGAACATGAGAAGCCAGAAATTGAAAGAGCTAGTACAAAGATAAAAGGAGGAGAGGTGAAGATGGACAGGTGAACCCAGACACAGGAGGAAGATCAAATACAGCCTTCGTCTCGACCACCTACAGAAGCCCCCCAGCGAGGACAACCCCAGTGCAACCGAACATTATAACCCAAAAAACACATGCCATATCCACCTCATTGAAAACTCCATCCTCACAACAACCACCCATAGTTCCTTATCAGGTCTCCCACTTCCCCAACCCCAACACCCCCCACCCCAGACCACAGTTTTAGAAAAGAAGTTGAATGTTTGGTATACAAATGCAGACGGAATAACAAATAAGTGCGAGGAGTGACGTGAAAGAATCAAGGAGACATCCCCAGACATAACAGCACTCACAGAAACGAAACTCACCAGCATGAAAATAGATGCAGTCTTTCCACCCGGATATCAAATTCTCAGGAATGATAGAGGGAGGAGGAGGTGCACTGCTCATTAAAAACCGGTGAGGATTTGAGGAAATGAATGAAAACGATGGAATGTGCGAAAGGGACTACTAGTAGGAACAGTCCAGTAATTGCAGTAATGTATAACCCACCACAGAACTGCAGGAGGCCAAGAGAAGAATACAATAAGAGCAACAGAGCAATGGTTGACACACTAGCTGAGGTGCCTAGAAGAGCTCACATGGGGGGTGGGAGCAAAGTTACTAGTTATGGGTGATTTCAAGGAGACTGACTGGGAAAACCTGGAGCCCCATGAGGTTCCCAAAACATGGAGAACCAAGATGATGGATGTGGTACTGGAAAACCTCATGCATCAACAAGTTAGAGACACTACCAGAGAGAGAGGCATAGATGATCCAGCAAGACTAGACCTTGTATTCACCTTGAGTACTTCAGACACAGATGATATAATGTATGAAAGGCCCCTTGGAGCTAGAGATCATGTGGTTCTGTGCTTTGATTATATAGTTGAGCTACGAGTGGAGAGAGCAGCAGGAATAGGATGGGAAAAAATAAACTACAAAAGGGGGGACTACACAGGCATCAGAAACTCCCTGCAAGACGGTCAGTGGGAGAGAGAACTGGCAGGAAAATCAGTAAAAGAAATGATGAGCTATGTGACAAAATGCAAGGAGGCAGAGGAGCAGTTTCTTCCCAAGGAAAACAGAAATAATGGGAAAGACCAGAACGAGTTCTTGTTTCACCCAAAACTGTAGGGAAGCAAAAACTAGGTGCCCTAGATAACGGAGAAGGTGCAGAAGGCAAAGGACCCAGGAACATAAAGAGATCAGCCGAAGAGCCAGAAACGAATAAACACAGATAAGGGAGGCTCAGCGACAATATGAAAATGATAAAGCATCGAAAGTCAAGTCTGACCAGAAGCAGTTATATACCCACATCAGGAGGAAAACAACAGTCAAGGACCAGGTAATCAGGCTGAGGAAGGATGGTGGGGAGTTCACGAGAAACGACCAAGAGGTATGTGAGGAGCTCAACATGAGATTTAAAGTAGTATTTAGAGTGGAAACAGATAGGACTCCAGGAATTTACAACAGAGAGGTACACCAAGAAGTGCTGGATGAGGTACGCATAACCGAGGAGGAGGTGAAGAGCTGGTATGTAAACTTGATACCTCAAAGTCGGTGGGACATTGAAACTTGGCAACTACCTGAGATATGGAAGATGGCAAATGTAGTTCCAATTTTTAAAAAGAGGAGACAGGCACAAGGCATTAAACTACAGACCTATTTCACTAACATGTATAGTGTGCAAAGTCATGGAGAAGTTCCTCAGGAGGAGAATGGTAGAGCACCTGGAAAGAAACAAGCATATAATCGACAACCAGCACTGTTTCAGGGAAGGAAAATCATGTGTCACAAAACAAGAAGTAAAACAAGAGAGAGAGGGGTGGGTTGACTGCATTTTCTTGTACTGCAAGAAAGCCTTCGACACAGTTCTTCACAAGAGGTTAATGCAAAAGCCAGAGGATCAGGCACACATAACAGGAAAGGCACTACAGTGGATCAGAGAATATTTGACAGGGAGATAACAATGAGTCATGGTACATGACGAAGTGTCAGAGTGGGTGCATGTGACAAGCGGGGTTCCACAGGGGTCAGTCCTGGGACCTGTGCTGTTTTTGGTATATGTGAATGACATAACAGAAGGGATAGATTCGGACGTGTCCTTGCTTGCAGATGATGTGAAGTTAATTAGGAGAATCAAATCGGTCGAGGATCAGGCAGGACTATAAAAAAGCCCTGGACAGGCTACAAGCCTGGTCCAGCAACCGGCTCTTTGAATTTAACCCCGCCAAATGCAAAGTCATGAAGATCGCGGAAGGGCAAAGAAGACCGCAGACAGAGTATAGTCAAGGTGACTAAAGACTGCAAACCTCTCTGAAGGAAAAAGATCTTCAGATGAGTATAATACCAAGCACATTTGATGCGCACATCAATCAGATAACTGCTGAAGCATACGCGTGTCTGGCAAACCTAACGATAGCATTCCAATACCACAGTAAGGAATCATTCAAGACTCTGCACACTATATACGTCAGGCCCATACTGGAGTATGCAGCACCAGTTTGGAATCCACACCTGATCAAGCACGTCAAGAAATTAGAGAAAATGCAAAGGTTTGCAACAAGACTAGTCCCAGAGCTAAGGGGATTGTCCTACGAAGAAATGTTAAGGGAAATTGGCCTGACGACACTGGAAGACAGGAGGGTTAGGGGAGACATAATAACTACATATAAAATAATGTGTGGAATAGATAAGGTGGACAGTGACAGGATGTTCCAGAGAAACAAGGGGTCACAATTGGAAGTTGAAGACTCAGATGAGCCAAAGGGATGTTAGAAAGTATTTCTTCAGTCTCAGAGTTGTTAGGAAGTGGAATAGTCTGGCAAGTGATGTAGTGGAGGCAGGAAGCATACATAGTTTTAAGACGAGGTACGAAAAAGGTCATGGAGCAGGGAGAGGGAGGACCCAGTACCCGTCAGTGAAGAGGAGGGGAGAGGGGCAGAGTCTCGACCCCTGCAACCACAATTAGGTGAGTACACACACACACACACACACACACACACACACACACACACACACACACACACACACACACACACACACACACACGTCATGACGAATAGGTAAAACTTGCGATTTTGGCTTAAATAACAACGCTCTTCTTGCCGAATAAGGCAAGCAAAAATTTGTGTATGCAATCATTTCGAAAAGTCATTCTGGACCTAGAGAGAAAAATATATTTCATTGTGTTTGCTTATTATTAAATTGTTGTTAACTTGTCTAAAATATATTTACTTGGATTAGGCTAATTAAATTGCGCTTGATGTAATAATAATATGAGAGTTTTCTTTGGTTCTTTTGGTACAAAATTATTAATTTTTATATTAACATAAACGAAAAAAATATAGAAAAAAATATATCTTTAAACGAATAAGAGAAATTTGTAGAAAGGACTTAATTTTAAATGAGTTCGTGCTAATTGACATTCTTTACTTATTCGGCACAACATGCACAACACGTAACAAGCCCTGACGGACAAACATCCACCCAGGGCTCCCAGTGCCATCCTTGACTTCCCTGACATTGCAGCAGGCGAAGAACATTTAACCTTACAGGATGCTGATGTGTATAAAGCTATGTCATTTCTTCAGGGCTCAGCAGGAGGTTTTACCGGTTTAAGACCACAATACTTCAAACTAATGCTCAGTCCAGCACTTGGTGATGTTGCAGAGAGGTCACTCTCTGAACTCACAAAATTTTCCAGTGTTTGCCTGGCTGGCAGTGTCCCAGAGGCCATTAGACCCCTCTTCTTTGGTGTTTCATTTTGTGCCTCCAGAAAAAGGATGGAGGAATCAGGCTCATTGCAGTGGGCAACAGCCTTCGGCGCCTAGTCGCCAAGGCTGCAGTAAGAAGGGTGAGTCAAGAGGCTGAGGCAATGTTATAACCAACTCAGCTCGGTTTTGGTGTTCAACAAGGCTGCAAAGCAGCTGCCCACGCAGCACGAGTATACATCAACAACATGTTCGATGAAAAAGCTTTGATCAAATTGGACTTTGCCAATGCTTTCAACTTAGTGATAAGGGATGCTGCTCTCCAAGTAGTTTCTAGACTCTTCCTTCCCTCTATCCCTTCATACAATCGTGTTATAGTGTGACTTCTAACTATTGTTTAGGGACCATGAAATTGACTCGTATGAAGGTGTGCAACAGGAGGGCCCTCTCACTCCCTTTCTCTTCTGTTTCGTCATCAAGGAAGTCACAGAAGCACTCTCCAGTGAGCTCAGTATCTGGTTCTTGGATGATGGTACCCTAGCTGGCAATACAGAATCTCTCCTAGAGGATAACAGAAAAATTAAATACATGGGAGAAAGCCTGGACCTATCTTTAAATCCCACCAATTGTGAAATAGTTTCTACCAATAGACAGATGATCCAGAATATTAATGCTGTTTACCAGGAGCACGAGGCATTGATCTAGCCAACAGCACTCTCCTTGGTGCTCCTCTTGGATCCAATGCCATCGATCTGATCCTAGAAAAAAAGTCTCAGACCTCAGGATGGTGGAATGCAGGATGAAAGACATCGATACACATGATGCCTTCTACCTACTCACGAGGTGCCCGTGAATCTCAAAACTTACCTACTTTCTGAGATGCGCCCCAGCCTTCAGCAGTCCGAAACTCAAGGAATGTGACTTTCTCCTGAAGACCATGCTAGAGAGTGTATTGAATCTTTCCCTCGAAGATGGACAGTGGTTGCAAGATTCACTTCCAGTCATGCTTGGGGGCTGGGAGTACGCAGATCCTCCCAGATCGCCCTACAAGCTTTCCTATCCTCTTCCATAGCACCAAACGAGTTAATAAGACAAATTCTTCCTGACAACCTCAGTGACTCAGCAGGAATACAGGACTCTAACTATGCCAGTGCCATCACTGAATGGAAGATTCTTGCTGCTCCAGCACCAAGCTCTAGTGCAGCACTAACCTACAAACAGTCAAGCTGGGATGACCCCATCGTTGAAAAGGTGCTTGCCAACATGCTCAGGGCTGTAACATCAGATGGGGAGACTGCCCATTTCCAAGCTGTGAGTGTACATCACTTGGGGGACTTTCTCCAAACAGTTCCCATTTCGGCAATGGGAAAGCGCCTCGACCCTAAGGCCCTTCGTATTGCAGTGGCTCTGCTCTTTGCTGTCCCAGTTCACATGGAATATACGTGTATTTGCGGTGATGTACAAGCCGACCAATATGGTATACATGGTCTTAACTGTTCCAAAACCAAGGGCTGGCATGCAAGACACAATCAGATCAACGACATCATAAAGAGAGCATTTGCTACAGCTGAATGCCCAGCCGACAGGGAGCCCCGATCACTAGCAGTCAACAATACCCAGAACCCATCAAACTGCCCCCATAGGATCACCATCTACCCTTGGGAGAATGGCAAGCCTTTAGCATGCAACTATACCTGTGTGTCCACATTGGCTGACACCTATGTCCATCACAGTGTCGGTCGACAGGGAGGAGTAACAGATCGGCAAGTACAAGGACATAAGCCAACAGTATTAATTTGTCCCAGTGGGATCAGAGACCTTGGGATCATGGGGAAAAAATGCTACACGTTTCCTTAACGAACTGGGTTCCAGACTCATCGACACCACCAGGGACCCAAGAGCAGCCACTTTTATGTTCCAGCGCCTCAGTGTGCCCATCCAGAGGGAAAAAGCATGCTGATACTGGGCTCCCGTCCGGCTTCGGAGGAGCTGGAGGAGATTCATAACCTTTGATATATTGTACCAACGTATTCATGTTTGTGTTTTCTATCAAGGTATTCTGTCTATTAATAAAGTTAGCATGTAGCATAAAAATACAGGGGGTAGTAGAAGAAAATATTCAAACAGCTCTGGGAAGAACCTTATTTGTTTTTATTAACACATCAGCCGTTTCCCACCAAGGCAGGGTGACCCGAAAAAGAAAAACTTTCATCATTCACTCCATCACTGTCTTGCCAGAGGCATGCCTACACTACAGTTATAAAACTGCAGAGTGCAGACACTGTACTTCCCATGTCCAGGACTATCAGTTTCCCTGAATCCCTTCATAAATGTTACTTTGCTTGCGCTCTAACACCACGTCAAACCCTAAAAACCATTTGTCTCCATTCGTTCCTGTCTAACATGCTCAGGCACAGTTACCGAAAGTCCAAGCCCCTCGCACACAAAACCTCCTTTACCCCCTCCCTCCAACCATTCCTAGGTCAACCCCTACCCAGCCTTCCCTCCATTACAGATTTGTATACTCTCAAAGCCATTCTATTTCGTTCCATCCTCTCAACATGTCCAACCCATCTGAATAACCTCTTCTCAACCCTCTAGATAATAGTTTTGGTAATCCGACACCTCCTCCTAATCTTCAAACTATGGATTCTCTGCATTATATTCACACCACACATTGCCCTCAGACATGACATCTCCACTGCCTCCAGCCTTCTTCTTGTTGCAACATTCACGACCCATGCCTCACACTGAGGAGGCGGGGCCAGGAGCTGAGACTCGACCCCTGCAACCGCAAATGGGTGAGTACACCCATACAAGATTGTTGATGTAACTATACTTTCATACATTTCCCTCTTTGCTTTCATGGCTAAAGTTCTTTCTCTCCACAGACTCCTCAGTGCGCCACTCACTTTTTTCCTGTCTTCAGTTCTATGATTCACCTCATCGTTCACAGACCCATCTGCTGACACGTCCACTCCCAGATTTCTAAACATATTCATTTCCTCCATATTCTCTCACTCCAATCTGATATCCCATCTTCCATTTCTTATTTTTTGTTATCCTGATCACCTTACTATTTCCTATATTCACTTTTAACTTCCTTTTACATAGGTAAGACACATATGCAACAGTTAGGTATCTACATTTCGAAACGTTTCGCCTACACAGTAGGCTTCTTCAGTCGAGTAGAGAAAAGTTGATAGAAGCAGAAGATACTTGAAGACGATGTAATCAGTCCATCACCCTTGAAGTTTTGAGGTGGTCAGTCCCTCTGTCTGGAGAAGAGTACTGTCAGACACTGCAGCACAAGGGTATCTTGATACAGACTTAAAATCAACTTTGTCAACTTCTACTAGTGAGAATGGCTGGATTTGAGAGGGACCTGACCTTCCAGCGAAAACATTCTTACCTCTACTAGTGGCCTACATGTCACCTCCTGGCGTTATATAAGGCTCCATCCTGTCACTTCAACTCCATATTGTTTCAGACTATGGAACAATACTCTTCTCCAGACTGAAGGACTGACCACCTCTAAACTTCAAGGGTGATGGACTGATTACATCGTCTTCAAGTATCTTCTGCTTCTATCAACTTTTCTGTACTCGACTGAAGAAGCCTACTGTGTAGGCGAAACGTTTCGAAATAAAGATACCTAACTGTTGCATATGTGTCTTACCTAATAACCTGTCGGTATTTTATACCATTTGCATGTTCATTTCTTTTTACATACCCTATCAAACTCATCAACCAACCTCTGCAACTTCTCTTCACAATCTCCCAAAAGCACAGTGTCATCAGCAAATATTCTTTATCATTTAACCCCACACCTTACGCCTACACCCGAGCATTCACTTCTCATTCAACTCCATCTTTAAATATATTGAACAACTATGGTGACATCACACATCCCTGGGAAATAATCCCCCTCTTGCCTGCATACTCTAACTTGAGCCTCACTATCCTCGTAAAAAAATTTCACCGCTTTCAATAACCTACCTCTGTTCCATACATTTGGAACATCTGCCACATTGCCTCCCTATCCACCTTATCTCCCTTTTCCAAGTCGATAAATACCACAAAAACCTCTTTAAACTTATCTAAATACAGTTCACCTAGGGGTTTCACTGCAAACACTAGGTCTACACACCCTTCCTAAAGCTTACTTATTCATCTGCTATTCTGCTTTCCGTCTTACTCATAATTCTTTTAATAATAACTAACTCATAAACTTTACCAGGTATACCCAACAGATGTATTCCCCTATAATTTTTACACTCTCTTTTGTCCCCTTTGCCTTTTTACAAAGGAACTATGCATGCTCTCTGCCAATACCTAGGTATCTTACTCTCTTCCATACATATATTAAATACAAGCACTAACCACTCCGAAAGTATATTTCCACCTATTTTTAACATTTCTATCTTTATCCCATCAATCCCAGCTGCTATATATATATATATATATATATATATATATATATATATATATATATATATATATATATATATATATATATATATATATATATATATATATATATATATATATATATATATATATATATATATATATATATATATATATATATATATATATATATATATATATATATACGAAACAACCACTGTGAAAGAATAATGAAATTCCAAGCGCTTTCGTGACTATATATATATTTATATATATATATATTAATATGTAAGCTACGGGGAGTGGAAATCTTTAGCTCAAGGACTTTCACATTTCTCAACGCATCATCAGGAGCTATGCAATGTTACAAGGTTGCAACTGATGGAATGAGGGGAATTTTTTTCTCAGAATTGCTCATTGCTGGTGTAATCCCTGCTGCTGGCTCTCTTAGAGTAGGCCAGCCGCTAGTATTATCCCCGGCACAACCGCCATCCACCACCCCCCATCCCCCCATATGTAGTGAGAGGATTTTGAGAAGTCAAGAATTATGAAATTAGAAGATATGGTAGTCCGCCTTAAGCTTTTTCTAACCATTTAGAGCAGGTCATGTGACTTGGGAAAATTTGTTTCTAAGTGGATATTATATATAAATATGGATTGGTGTTATTCTGTGTAATCTTTATAATAAATAAAAGAAAGGAAATGAAAGTGCTCTTTGTCCATTTAAATGTCACTGGGATACTCTCAGTCTCAGGGGTACTGAGGAGTATCTCTTTATATTTTCCTAAATATTGTCTATTATTCTTCTCAGTATCGATTAATATCCCTTACTTCGGATTCTTCTGTACCATTTTTATAATATTTCTATGATTATTAAAGGCTCAACACCCACCAGGTAAAGTAAAAGGACACAAGTGCAACTAATGTGACATTTTATTGTGGCAACGTTTCGCTCTCCAGGAGCTTTGTCAAGCCGATACTAACAGTATATGGACACAGTGGGTATATAAAGGCTCAGAGTGAGGTGCAATACTAGTAGTAGTAGTAGTAGTAGTAGTAGTAGTGACAAAAGTTGTAGTAGTAGTAGTAATACAATATGGTAGAGCAATTAATTCGTAAGTGAGTAAAAGGATACAAAAGCTATTACTTGGGTAACATAAAAATAGGTTGGACAAATATAGACTGGATAGAGAAGACCTGTTTCAGTGTTCACTCTCTGTAATGCGCTTTGTGTAGTATATCAGGAGAGACTATGTGATGGCAGGGTTTACTGTTTTCAGGAGGATTCTTGCTAAGACTTCAGAGATGGTGAAGCTGCCGTTGGTTTGTTTAATTGTACTCGAAACAGCTATCAGTGCTGATTCGAGGCACTTGCGTCTGCGGAAATTAGTTTCTTTGATCACTAATTGGGCGTCCCTGAGTTTCATGAGATGATTGGTAGAATTTCGGTGTTGTACACAGGCGTTGTTCAAGTTATGGTTCCTACATGCGTAAATGTGTTCATTGAGGCGGGTGTCGAGGTTTCTTGCTTTTTCACCTACATAACTCTTGTCACAGCCTACACAGGGTATAGTGTAAACTCCTGCATTGACTGGTTCGTGGTGCTTTTATTTTGTCCTGGTTAGATCCTTTATTGAAGTGATAGAAGCGATGACGACTCTGGTGTTAGCTTGTGAAAGTACTTTTGAAACGTTTAGTGCAACCTGGCTGTTGGGAAGAATTATAACTTTGTTGGGAGTGGTGTTGGTGCGTGGAGAATTAATGATCTGAAGAGCTCTTTTCTCCCAGTCTTTGATGAAAAAGGAAGGAAAATGTAACTCAGTGAAGGTTTGGTGAATGTATGTACATTCCTCGTCAAGAAACTCAGGACTACAAATTCGGTATTTTCCTCTTAGGAAAAACCCGATGATGATGCCTTTTTTGGTTTTAGTATCTTGACTGGAATAGAAGTGTGTGAGATCATTTTTATTGGTAGGTTTACGATAAACTTGAAATCTTAGGTTGTTGTCTACTTTGTGAATGAGGACGTCGAGGAAAGGTAGCTTGTCATTGGACTCTTCTTCTAGTGTAAACTGGATCGCCGGTTCAACTGCGTTGAGCCTTGCCTGAAGATTCCGTACATCAAAACGTTTGGGAGTTATTACGAGGACGTCGTCCACGTAACGTAACCAAGTGACGCTTGAAGGGATGATGTTGGCGAAGTGTTCGGACTCTAGGTGTTCCATGTATAAGTTGGCTAAGACGGCACTGATGGGGGACCCTATTCCCATGCCGTAGGTTTGTTTGTAGAGCTTGTTATTGAAAGAAAAGCAGTTAAAATTGACAAAGAGTTCAATCAAGTCAACAAAATCTCCGGGAGGTAGAGGAAGATTAAGGTTCTGATTAACTTTACGTCGTAGAACCTCGATGGCTTTTGTGGTAGGTACTTTTGTGAAGAGGGAAGTCACGTCCAAACTGCTTAGTTTCTTGTTACGGATGGAGAGGTTTCGGATGCTGTTGAGAAGGTCGCCTGAGTGTTTAAGATGAGCGGGGCTGATGGTCCCCAGAAGGCAGGAAAGATGTTTGGCAAGAACTCCGGCTAGTTTGTGTGGAGCACTGCCTATACCTGATGTGATTGGTCTGAGAGGAATATTGTGTTTATGGGTCTTGGGTAAACCATACATGTGCGCTGGTTTAGGGTTGCTTGGTAACAAGTACAGAAGTTTCTTCCCTTCTCTAGTGCGTTTGAGTATTTGTATGGTTTTGTATAGAAAATCTTTGGTGAGTGTCTCCCACTGTTGAGTGCTGATGGGTTCGTATGTAGACTGATCACTCAAAAGGTCCATCATTTTAGTGTTGTAGTCACTGGTGTTGAGTATGACGACTTCACCTCCTTTGTCGGCGGTGGTGACGATAATGTTGGGGTCGTTGGCGAGGTCCTTAAGTGCAGTGGTGTATCGTCTAGGAAGATTAGAAGAAGAAGGCTCACATAAAGCTGCAGTGAGAAGGCCCTGTATATAACCCTTCTGGAAGTTGCTGTCACTGTGTCTATGGTTCCTGGTAACTAGATTGAGTTGATACTTAGGTTTGCGTATGTTGGTGGTAAATTTGAGTCCCATACTCAGTGCTTATTTCTCGTAGTCAATTAAGGTGCGTGACGATAAGTTGTTTATCGTAATAACTCCCAAACGTTTTGATGTACGGAATCTTCAGGCAAGGCTCAACGCAGTTGAACCGGCGATCCAGTTTACACTAGAAGAAGAGTCCAATGACAAGCTACCTTTCTTTGACGTCCTCATTCACAAAGTAGACAACACCCTAAGATTTCAAGTTTATCGTAAACCTACCAATAAAAATGATCTCACACACTTCTATTCCTGTCAAGATACCAAGACCAAAAGAGGCATCCTCATCAGGTTTTTCCTAAGAGCATAATACCGAATTTGTAGTCCTGAGTTTCTTGACGAGGAATGTACATACATTCACCAGACCTTCACTCAGTTACATTTTCCTTCCTTTTTCATCAAAGACTGCAAGAAAAGAGCTCTTCAGATCATTAATTCTCCACGCACCAACACCACTCCCAACAAAGTTATAATTCTTCCCAACAGCCAGGTTGCACTGAACGTTTCTAAAGTACTTTCACAAGCTAACACCAGAGTCGCCATCGCTTCCAGCACTTCAGTAAAGGATCTAACCAGGACAAAATCAAAGCACCACGAACCAGTCAATGCAGAGGTTTACACTATACCCTGTGGAGGCTGTGACAAGATTTAGCTAAGTGAAAAAGCAAGAAACCTCGACACCCGCCTCAATGAACACATTTACGCATGTAGGAACGATAACTTCAACAACGCCTGTGTACAACACCGAAATTCCACCAATCATCTCATGAAATTCAGGGACGCCCAATTAGTGATCAAAGAAACTAATTTCCGCAGACGCAAGTGCCTCGAATCAGCACCGATCGCTGTTTCGAATACAATTAAACAAAACAACGGCAGCTTCACCATCTCTGAAGTCTTAACAAGAATCCTCCTGAAAACAGTAAACCCTGCTATCACATAGTCTCTCCTGATATACTACACAAAACTCATTACAGAGAGTGAACACTGAAACAGATTTTCTCTATCCAGTCTATATTTGTCCAACCTATTTTTATGTTGCCCAAGCAATAGCTTTTATATCCATTTACTCATGTACGAATTAATTGCTCTACCATATTGTATTACTACTACTGCTACAACTTTTAAATAACAAAAAAAAGCACAATACCGTGACTGGAACGATACACAAATAACCCGCACATAAAAGAGAGAAGCTTACGACGACGTTTCGGTACGACTTGGACCATTTACAAAGCCACACTAACCAGAAGTGGAGCAGGACGGCTATATATAGGCAGTAAGAGGTGGTGGTAGTAGCAGCAGTGGTAATAGTAGTATTAGAAGAGGTAGTAGTAGTAGTAGTGGTAGTGGTAGTGGTAGTAGTGGGGAATAAGGAGGAGGAGCCAGTCAAATACAAAGAAAGGGGAGCACTGCAAGGGAGCTAGGTGCCCACAGAGGGAGAGCAAGAGTACAGAGGTGGGTGAAAGGGGAAGTGGTGAAATAAATAAAGAAGGAACATAAACACGAGACAGAAGAGAGAAAGACAACCCAGAGGAGAAAAAGGAAAGAGGAGAAGGGGAGATGGAGAAGAAGAAAAAGAAAAAGAAAAAATGAGGAGTCAGGTTAAGTCACGGGTGTTCTGAAGTTTGGAGCATTTTACAATGTAGTGGGAGAGGAAGGCATCTACAGAGACGAAGCCGTCTAGTTGAGTCCTCTCTAATACACAACTTTCCTTGTATGAATCTTAGTCCTGGCTTCGTCTCTGTAGATGCCTTCCTCTCCCACTACATTGTAAAATGCTCCAAACTTCAGAACACCCGTGACTTAACCTGACTCCTCATTTTTTCTTTTTCTTTTACTTCTTCTCCCTCTTCCCCTTTCCTCTTTCCTTTTTCTCCTCTGGGTTGTCTTTCTCTCTTCTGTCTTGTGTTTCTGCTTCTTCTTTATTTATTTCACCACTTCCCCTTTCACCCACCTCTGTGCGCTTGCTCTCCCTCTGTGGGCACCTACTTCCCTTGCAGTGCTCCCCTTCCTTTGTATTTGACTGGCTCGTCCTCCTTTTTCCCCACTACTACCACTACCACTACTACTACCTCTTCTAATACTACTACTACTACTACTACCAATACTACTACTACTACTACTACTACTACTACCACCACCACCTCTTCCTGCCTATACATAGCCGTCCTGCTCCACTTCTGGTTAGTGTGACTTTGTAAATGGTCCAAGTCGGACCGAAACGTCGTCGTAAGCTTCTCTCTTTTATGTGCGGGTTATTTGTGTATACTACAACTTTTGTCACTACTACTACTTCTACTACTACTACTACTACTACTACCACTAGTATTGCACCTCACTCTGAGCCTTCATATACCCGTTTGTATCGGCTTGACAAAGCTCCTGGAGAGCGAAACGTTGCCACAATAAAATGTCATATTAGTTGCACTTGTGTCCTTTTACTTTACATATTGTCGGTAATTCTACCAACATTATTACACCCACCAGGTAGACAAGGGAGGAGGAGGGAAGTGAGGTAGCAGGTTGAGTTTCAAGTAGGTTTGCCATGATGGGTCCTGGCCTGGGTGTTCTCCAAATGGTGACCCGGCAGTGGTTTCCAAAAGAATATTTGAGTTTGTACAAGTAATATATCATTTTTATCAAGGGCACGATGAGCAATCGTACCAGGTGGAGTACCATTTACATCCCTATGACAAGGGCACGGTGAGACTTCATGGTGAGATGTAGCGTTGCCAGCCCCTTAGCAAACATTCACCAATTTATACTCTCACCACCAATCATTCTTACATCCACTCTCTTAACTTACGAACTTTTCTTTCACACCCTTGCATACAAAGCCTCCTTTATCCCCTCCCTCCAATCTTTCCTAGGACGACTCTTACACCTTCACTACACTGCAACTTTATACACCCTCCACGTCATCCTGCTTTGTCTCATCTCTAAATATCCAAACCCTCCTTAATATTCCCTCATCAGCCCCTGGACAATACTTTTAGTATCACTGCAACTCCTAGTTTCCAAACTACGAATTCTTTGCAGAATATATTCGCCACACAGTGCCCTCACACAACTCCACTGCTTCTAGCGTCCTCTTCGCTGCAACATTTAAAACTCATGCTCTACACCCTTGTAAGTATGTTAGTTCCACTATGCTCTGATACATTCCTATTTTTTGTCTGTGTAGATAACATTCTTTGCCTCAGCAGATGTCTCGATGCACCACTCACCTTGTTTCCCTAGTTATTTCTATGGTTCACTTCATCTTTCATGGACCCGTCTGCCGAACAATATACTCCCAGATATCTGAACACACTTTCTCCATACTCTGTTCTTGCAATCTGAGATCCAGTCTTTCATTACCTATTCTTTATATACACTCATCACCACGGTCTTATGTATTTGTGTGTGCGTGAATATGTGTAAAATCTTCCCAACCGTTAAGAGTGTAACTTCCTCATCGACTCTTTCTCAGTCTGACCAGTGGTGAACTTATTAATACAGTTCACATTTGATGGTGTGGAGTTGCCACACCTGAACGGAATAGAATCTTGTTGTCATACCAGGTGACACTGAGAATATACTCTGCCACTGTTAAACGTAGAAAAGGTGTGAGGGTTTCTGAGGTAAACTATTGCTCTGAAACTTAGTTTCTTTCTCGATTCTTTCCCACGAGTACTAATTAAGGGGACAAAATGGTCTCTGAAAAAAATTAAGGTGAACGTTTAGCTGGGCGAAACATGTTCCACCTTCCACGCATTACGTGAATGAGGAGCAAAGAGGTAGTCGTAAAAATGATGGGAATTTCGTTAAAATAGTTATTGTAGATGAATGGTTCAGAGAACCGACATGTTGATAAATTAGACACATGTGCAACTCTTGGGTATCTTTATTGAGGAAACGTTTCGCCACACAGTGGCTTCATCAGTCCATACATAGGAGAAACTTGAAGAACAGGAGGAGAATGAGGTAATCAGTCCCTCAGCCTTGAGTCGATGTGTTCAGTCCATCAATCTTGAGTATTCTACTCAAGTCGATGTGTTCAGTCCATCAATCTTGAGTATTCTACTCAAGATTGATGGACTGACCACATCGACTCCAGGTTGAGGGACTGATTACCTCATTCTCCTCCTGTTCTTCAAGTTTCTCCTATGTATGGACTGATGAAGCCACTGTGTGGCGAAACGTTTCCTCAATAAAGATACCCAAGAGTTGTACATGTGTCTAATTTATCAAAATTGTTACTGTTTTACTGATCTTCAATTAAGTGAAAAAAGTATTAATAGAATATGATAAGAGAATAGTGCTAGACTTTAAGGAGAATATAATAAGAATTTAAGTGTGATGATGCTAGAGTGAGTTAAATATAAATAATATGTGGAAAAAGAAAAATGAATGTTAAAACCTAAAAAAAATAAGTGGACAAGGAAACATGAGTGAAAAATGAGAAATGCGTTTATGTGGAACAAGGTGTTCTTACAACACCTATTTACTACTACTACTACTACTACTACTACTACTACTACTACTACTACTACTACTACTGCTACTGCTACTACTGCTACTACTACTACTACTACTACTACTACTACTGCTACTACTACTACTACTACTACTACTACTACTACTACTACTACTACTGCTACTGCTACTACTACTACTACTACTACTACTGCTACTACTACTACTACTACTACTACTACTACTACTGCTACTACTACTACTACTACTACTACTACTACTGCTACTACTACTACTACTACTACTACTACTACTACTACTACTGCTACTACTACTACTACTACAACTACTACTACTACTACTACTACTACTACTGCTACTACCATCTCTAAGACTACTTTTAAAATTGCTGCTGCTATTACTACTACTGCTGCTAATACTATTACTACTTCTACTCCAACTGCTACTACTGCTACTCCTACTATTAGTACTAATAATAATAATAATAATGATAGTAATAATAATAGTAATAATTAGTAAGAGAGAGGTGGAGTTTATCAACTAAAGGAGATAGCAGTTAAGGTAACATATAAACAGCTGTTGGAAGAAAGATGGGCTAGTGAGAGCACAAGCAATGATGTATGGGATAGATATAAGAATGTAATGTTACAGTGTTCAGAAGAAGAGCGATTGGTGGAATGATGAGGTAAAGAGAGTAGTAAGAGAGAAAAAGTTAGCATATAAGTAAAAGGGATACAAGGTGAGAAAAAGAGATGTTAAGAGAGTGGTGAAGTAATGAAAAGGAAAGCAAATGAGAGAGTGGGTAAGATACTATCGGCAAATTTTCTGAGAGTAAGAAAAAGTGAGATTAATAACTTAAGAAAGCCTAGTGAACCAATGGATTTGACTTTAACACATGCGCAGATATACAAAAAAAAAAAAAAAAAATCTCGTCACTCACTGTGAGGCAGAAGTGATATCTGGTAATTCAGACGAAGTAAACAGAGGAGTAAAGACTGCTTTCATGAATGAATTAATGCGCTTGTAACAACGATGGCAATATGGTTGACAAAATTAATTGCCGGTACATTCACTGTATACACTGACAAGCAGATCTATGTACTCATATATGTTAGGTAGTGAAGATATTGATGAGTGTATCGTAGAATGAGTTTATTTTCCTGGTTTTGATTAATCAAGTCTATTTACAAATTGTGTCCATGTTCAGTTTCATAGGAATCCATCTACATGTATATAATCAGATTTAGAGGTGAACGCAAAATCTAGCCGTTTGAACAATCATTCACCAGCAAATCCAATAATGATTGTTTTTTATTGCAGTGGTAAAACTTTATTACTCCACCGACCTGTCAGAATGTTCTGTGACATAAAACAATAAGGAATAGCAAGACACAACAATTCGCGTGTCTACCTATTTATAGGGTTGATGTCAGACTAAGGTTCATACAGAGTGTGGCAGACAATACCTGTCACATCTGTATCTTGCATCGTAGGCAAGCCAAAATGTGCCCAGAGTGGTAATATTATCTGGAAGAAGGAGAGTGGTGTGTCTGCTGCAGACATCACACGCCAACCAGACATGTCATGGGACAGTGTATAAAGGGTGAACAAGATGGTAGGAGAAAGTTAACCTGCACGCTCAAGGAAAATCAGGAGCTCCCAAGGAAAGGTCAGCAAAAAAAGGCGAATATGTAAGCTGCAGAAGCAAATCCATTAGCTAATGCATAAAAAAAAGAAATAACTTTAATTTGAATTCTTAAATTTCTAAAATATATTTCCAACTACGTTAATATTGTGTTAATATTCTAAGTAAATTGTTTGACATGTCATTTGTTTAATATCGTTTGCATTTAGTTATTAAAATTGTTAATATCTTAGCATTGACGACCAGTGACTGTGGAGAGAGTTAAACTGATGCTGTAGCTAGAGAACCTCAGAACCTCAGAATAAACCCGATAACGAACCATCAGAAAAAAAATTACAATGCTGCAGGATTATATGAGGTTAGTTGTCACTGTATAACAAAACTTTTGAATGAAGAATTAAATTTGTCTTCTGGACATCTGTAGCATGAGCATCATAGGTGTGCAGCTCACACCTTGAGGCTTGCTGCTAATTCTAATTCGAAAATGATGGGTCGGCAAATTCAAAAGCACAATGTCTCCAGGAAAAAGATAGTTGGAGCGTATTGACTACAGATGTGACTAAAAATAATTTTAAAAGGTTAATAGTTCCCCCTGCAACCTAATCGAATTCATTGTACATCCTCTTCTTCAGAGAATATGTTTCAGTGATGAAGCCAAGTAGCTCAGATAATGAATGTTGTACAAAGAGAGCAGGATGCATATTTAAGAATTCTCGTACCCAGCCAACCAGCTTTTTTTTTAATGATTACCATTGCAACGGATCCTCTCCAGATCTACCCACCTCTCGCAAAAGTATTAATTGCTATGGTCATGAAACGTTTTAAAGTGTCATGTAACATGATACTATCATGGCTGCTGCTTTCCAAGTTTCCAAGTTGTGCTGGTCAGTTAATTAAGGCAAATAAAACGATAGACGGACTTGAGAGTCATGAGTTCCACCATGAGAATAGTTCTAATCATTCTCCTTTGTATGGACTGATGTGGCGAAACGTTTCCTCATTAAAGATACCCAGGTGTTGCACATGTGTCGAATTTATCAACTTGTCGGTTCTTTGAACCATTCATCTACAGTTCTAATCAGATTAGGTTAATAGGCGATGAAAATGAAGATTTTTTCAACTGTCATCTTGGATGAAAAAGCAACGGGGTGAATTCATTCTTTCCGTGATCGGAATTCAAATATTCACTCATTGCCTCAGATACTCCATTTCCAACGGACTCTGATGTCCAAAAGGTTTTTCTCATTTGGGTAAGACATGGTGCGTCCTAAGTGACCTCTTTGACTGGAAACCTAGTCTCTCAAAATGAACAAGACTTTAGGTTGGGGGACATCACCAATGTGATGATTTAAATATTTTACGGATATAAAAGACTGAAAGACGAGAAGTTCAACATAATTTTCACTTAAGACTTTTTCTTGCTTACAATAAAAAGTTCACTTATTTTTTGAGCTGTGTAATTTCACTTTGTTTAGTTTTCCATTCACTGGAAACTCTTGTTTCATATTATTAATCACTTTTAATAGACGTATTATTATATTAAAATTAAGACTATATGAACGAGATTCTTTACAATATTCCTTCAGTCATAAAAGTGTAGCGCTAGCAGTATGTTAGTGCTGCCGGTACCGCGAGCAGCGGTACTCACGCTACTGTTATGGTATTCTCTAATCTTAACTGTTATGGTATTCTCTAATCTTAACTGTTATGGTATTCTCTAATCTTAACTGTTATGGTATTCTCTAATCTTAACTGTTATGGCATTCTCTAATCTTAATTTTAATATTATTTAGTTGTGATTGGCGAAATGCTCCTGCGTTATTATAAGCTTTAACATGTATGAAATTCGTATGTGATTCAGTCATTTTGCAGCGTAAAATCATGGTAAATATTTTTTTTCTTGAACTTAATGTATAATAGCAGTAACTTCAACTCCAATAATAATAATGATAATAATAATAATAATAATAATAATAATAATAATAATAATAATGATAATAATAATAATAATAATAATAATAATAATAATAAAGTAAGAGTAGCTTTCTAAGATCAGAGTCTAGATATCGACATGGGGGTAACAAGGATGTAAACAGCCGGGAGACTGATTCGTAAATGGATTCTCGTCCTTTGTTGCAAGTCAAGCTAAGAATTGGATACTTTGTTGCGCGAACAATGCAGGATAAAAACTTTTTTTTCATTATGGTATTTGAGAAAGAAAATGGAAGGATTCGTTTTCCATTGGTCTGAATAATCGATGTTCTTACCGTATGACGATGACAAATATATTTAATTTACAAATGTGAGAAGCTAGAATTTTAAACAGTAGGAAAGTGGAGAGATTCTTCTGAAACTCTTTTTATATACTGTTGTTGCTGCATTTTAGTGTTATATATCAAAGTCGAATCTCTGGCGACTTTACCGTCATTTGGTCCTCTAACAATCGACATAAGTTGTGTACCACCTGATACAAGGCATTCCTTAATAACACTTACCATAGACGCTATAAATATTCTACAGTGAGCTTAACTATTACAACAGATACTGTCAGTTCTCTCTATCTCTCTCGTTTTTTCTTCCTCTCCTTAATGCTCTCCCTCTATCTCACTTTCTCACCAACTTCTCCTGCCCACTTTCTCTCAGTTTTCTTGCACTTTTCCCTCTCCTACTCTTCTGCTTCTCATTCTTATCGACTCTGTTCTTTAATTACAATTATCCTTATTTTTCCCCACACACCCTTCTCTCTCTCTCTCTCTCTCTCTCTCTCTCTCACCCACACACCCACCTACACACACACCCAGCCAGATATACATCCCTCCCGCAACACACACACACACACATGGAGAGGAGAAAAGAGATTGGAAATATCATTAAACAAAGAGGAGAAGACGACATGACAGAGCTGATAAATTTTACGAGAACAGGAGGATACTCGAGGGGACGAAATCCGCCAATTATATTTAGTCAGGTGGAGCAGTAAGCGCAACCACCCAAAGAAACCCATAACCTGATACACTAACCCAAAGCAAACAACACTGCACTCACAGCCCCCGCTCCCCAGCACAAGCCCCTCCTACACAGTAGCCTCCCATAATACCCTGCCAGATCTACCACTCCATCCGACTTCCCCTCCAAATACAGTTTTGGAAAAGAAGCTGAAGGTATGGTACACAAATGCACAAGGAATAACGAGTAAGTGTGTGGAGTGACACGCAAGAATCATTGAGCATTCCTGGACATCATGGCACTCACATAAACCAAGCTCACGGTAATAACAGAGGCAACCTTTCCAACTGGGCATCAGATCCTGAGGAACAATTGAGGGAATAAAGAGGGGTGGAGGAGGTGTACTACTCATCAAAGAACAGTGGAGTTGGAAGGAGGGGAATACATAGTAGGAACTATTCAGACTGGAGGTCCCAATGTGGTGATTGCATTGATATACTACTCACAACAGAATAGCAGGAGGCCAAAACAAGAATATGATGGGTGCAACAGACCAATGGTAGATATACAAAGCTAAGGTGGTCAAAAGGGTCCACATGGACAGGGAAAAATTACGAGTTGTAGAAGATTTCAGTCATAAGGAGATTTGCTGGGAAAACCTGGAGCCACATGGGGGATCTGAAACGTGGAGGCCTAAGATGACGTAGGTGGTGACATCACATATGAAGGGTTCTGAGCTTCGAATATATAGTAGAGTTACAAGTGGACAAGGAAGCAGGACGAATATAATTGGAGAAGCCAAACTACAAAAGAGGACTATACAGACATGAGAAATTTCCTGAATGAGGTTCAGTATGAAAGAAAACTGGAAGGAAAATCAGTAAATAAAATGATGGAACACGTGAGAATAATCTGAAAAGACGAGGAGGAGAGGTTTGTGAGGGAAAAGTTCAATAGATAGGAGTAGCGAGGGAGTATATAGTAACAATAGTTTCATTGCCAGCTACTTGTTAAGGTAGGGTAAGTCAAGCTCCAGCTATTCCTGCCTTTTTTCCCCCACCCTAAAAGTGATAGTTTGATTGCCGGCTGCTTGTTAAGGTAGGGTCAGTCTAGCTCCCGCTATTCCTTCCCCTCCTTTCCCCCCCCCCGGGAAAGGTGACGTGTGGGGCTCCGGTCCAAACAGTAATCACTAGACTCACAGCTCCCAGCATTACTGTAAGTACATGCCTGCCTTGTATTCTAGTGGATTTATTGGTTTGAAAGCTTCACTTTTGACAAATAATAAACTTAGTCCTTTCAGTCTTGCTCTAGGTTGACTGTTGTAATAATCACCACATCTTTTAGGTATTGTACTTATCATGGAGATTGATTTCTTAAGCAGTGGGTAACCTGTCTATCTTTCCAGCTTGGATGACAGAGAGGGTCACCTGCCAATCAACGAGTAGAACTGATGGAGATGGACTAACGTCCTGAGACTTCCTCTTTTTGGATTTAATTACCTGTGCACCTGTATGAAATTGCAGGACTTAACCCCTCATCATTACAGCGGTAAAGAACCTGCTTTCCTGTCATCAGGATATAACACTCACGGCTATATTGTGAAGAACGAACCGGTGGGTTGTAACCAACACCTGCGACCCCCCCCCATCATCAGCAACGGCTACGATTTCAACAACACAGTGTCACCAACACCAGACACCCAAGTTTTAAATTAGCGTTGAATTCAGTTATTTATATTTTTCATTTTTCATTTTCTTTAATGTAGGATTAATATTTCATATTTAAGCATTTTATATTTTATATTTTCTATATAATAAAGTGTTTATGTTTGTCTTTTATTATTTCTTTTTCTATTCATTAATTTTCCTGAGGAGGAGCCAGCCTTGGTAATACTGTCTGAAGTTGTTACAGGGCTGAGTAAGCCTTCACAAGTGGCGACCTTGCCAGGATCAACTCTAACCATCTCGAATCTACCATTGGAACTTCAACGCCGCATACCACGGACGGTTACCACCAGCCATGAGTAATCATTCTCTATGGTAGGACTACAGTACAGGTATTTAAAAGATTTGGTGATTGTTATGGTCTCAATTTATTGTAAGTCAAGTCAAGGCAGGAATACTAGTTAATTCTGCCATCTATTTTTGTGTGAGCTTGAAACACTTTGGAGGATTAGACTCTAGGGACCCGAGATTTTCCAGAGACAATTTGTTTCATTGAGCTCTTTATTATATCAAGGGAACTGTCATAGGGCACTCTTGATTTGTTGGTGAGAAGATTGAATGGTCAAGTGACCCCATTCTACTTACTGTTTGCTCGGAGCCGGCATAGAACCCTTCATTTTAATTAATGCATATTGTATAATTGAAGCAGGGATCGAGCCCTCTGGTTTATTTACAATTTGAGCGGAGCAGGAATTGAATCCTCCGTTTTCTTTAATACCCGTTTCATTTCCCCTGATAGTTTCAGTTATTCTTGCAAGCATGGAGGAATACCAGTTTTGGATGAATGCTGGAAGTAAGTTAGGAATAACAGGGAAAAATTTAGAATCTTTCATTAGTGCTAAGATCCAGGAAAGACTTGAAAGAGAGAGAATTGAGAGAGAAGAGAGATAGTTAGAAAGGGAAAGAGAAGAACAAAAGGAGAGAGAGAGAATCGAAAGAGAAGAGAAATAGGAGAGAGAGAGAATCGAAAGAGAAGAGAAAAAGGAGAAAGAGAACCTTGAAAGACAGGAGAAAAAGGAGAGAGAGAGAATTGAGAGAGAAATCCAAGAAAGACAGTTAGAAAGAGAAAGAGAAGACAAAAAGGAGTTACAGGTAACACTCTTTCGTTTGTTCGACTTTTGGATAGAGAGTTCAGGAATTGATCACAGTTATGAATCTCTTACAGACTTCATGGTTGCTGACCATTTCCTGACAGCTCTTCCCCATCAGATACGAACATTCATCAGAGAACGTAACCTGATTAAAGCTGAGGAAGTTGCTGAGGCTGCTGACCTGTATGCTGAGGCTGCTGACCTGTATGCTGAGGCTCACAATTCCTATAAAGACCTAAAGGGATCGAACCCTAAGGGCAAGGGTTCATCAGACCTTAAGAAATCAAAGCCTCTAATGGAAAGTAAAATGACTTCTTTTATTCCTGTTTGTCATTTGTGTGGTGTTAAGGGACATAAACGTCCAGATTGTCCTTCTAAGAAAGTCCAAAAAGTTGGAAGATGTTTTAAAGACTGTAATGACCAAGCACCCTTCTGTTCAGGAACAGTTAATGGACTTAATGTATCTACCATTTTACGAGACACTGGATGCACATGTATAGTCATTTCTGATAAGCTGTTCCCTAACATTGAAGAAACTCATTCCTCTGCTATACTTTCAGACTACTTGGGTCGTACGGACACTTTTCCTACCATCCGTTGTTACATTAGGTCTAAATGGTTCACAGGTTGGTCTGAAGCCGTACTAGCTCCCATCACTTCTTGCTCCATACTAATAGGTAATGTAAAAGGTGCCATTCTTCCTTCTGAGGTTGACCTTTCATCACCAAAGATGGACATAAGTGTTTCAGATCCTCTTCATGTAGAGTCAGAGAAGCCCCTCGAAAGTTCAGATGAGACAATGTCTCGTGAGATTCATGTGGGGTTAAAAACCAGTGATGCTTCTCTCGAAAGCGAGGTAGTAGGATCACCGGTTCACTTGTTAGATGAAAGTGAAGTTATCACCTCCGATACCATAAATGTCTTGACTAGGGCTCAGACCAAAGCCCAGGCTTCCCCTACTGTCCATCCTTTGATTTTCCCTGACTTTAAGCCTTTAGATATATCAAATGACTCTTTTGTCAATTTACAACGTAATTGCCCTTCTCTTCAGAATTGCCATAATGCCGCTAAACAAAATCAAGTTATCCAAAGGAAAAACTTTTCATATAAATTTGAATATATAAAAGGTATCTTGTACAAGTCAGTATTCAAATTAAATTCAGATGAGACAGACTTTTCCATCTTAGTTGTTCCAAGTCAATGCAGAGAGACTGTTCTTATTAAAATGGCCCATGACCTGCCAGTGGCCGGACATTTCTCGCATCGTAAAACAGAAGGGCAACAGAATCAATGGGAAGATCATAAAAAGCCCTTGGTTCGCCCAGAGGTATGGAGAGGGCAAAACTAAGTGTGCTAGAGAATGGAAAAAGTAAAGAAAACGAAGTCGAATAACCAGAAACGAATATGCAGAGATAAGGAGAGAGGTCCAGCGGAAATACGAAAATGACATAGCATCGAAAGCAAAATCTTACCCAAAGCTGTTGTACAGCCACATCAGGAGGAAATCAACAGTGAAGGACCATGTAATTAGGCTGAGGATGGAAGGAGGGGAGATGACCAAGATTTAAGGAAGTATTTTCAGTGGAGACAGAAAGGACTCCTGAAAGCTGAAATGGTGGAGAACACCATCAACTGATGAACACAATACATAGGAGGAAGTGAAGAGGCTGCTAAATGAAATAGATACCTCAAAGGCTGTGGGACCGGATGACATCTCTCGAAACTACCTGAGGTGTGGAAGACAGCAAATATAGTTCCAGTATTTTTGAAAGAAGATAGACAGGCAGCATAAAATTACAAACAAGTGTCAGTCATATGTACCATACGCAAAGTCATATAAAAGACTGTCAGGAGAAAAGTGGTGGAGCGCCTAAAAGAAATAAGCTTATAAACGATAACCAACACGATTTCAAGGAAGAGAAATCCTGTGTCACAGACCTACTGCAGTTTTACGACAAGGTCACAGAAATATGACAAGAGAGAGAGAAACAGAGGGGTGGGTTGATTGCAGAATTCCTTTGACGCAGTTCCACACAAGAGATAAATGTTAATGCTAGTGGAGCAAGCAGTGGAAAGTCACTGCAGTGGATCAGAGAATACTTGTCAGGAAGGAAACAACGAGTCATGGTACGTGACGAGGTGTCAGAATGGGCACCTGTGATGAGCGGGGTTCCACATGAGACAGTACTAGGGCAGGAGCTATTTCTGGTATATGTGATTGACTTAACGGAAGGGATAGATTTACAGTTGTCCCAGTTTGCAGACGATATGAATCTAATGCAAAAAATTAAATCGGATGAGGATCAGGTAGAACTACAAAGAGATCTGGACAGGCTTAAGGCCTAGTCTAGCACTGGCTCTTGGAGTTTAACCCCACCAAGGACCAAGTCATGAAGACTGGGGAAGGTCAAAGAAGACCGCAGACAGAGTACAGGCAAGGGGGCCAAAGACTGTAAACCTCACTCAAGGAAAAGGATCTTGGGATGAGTATAATACCGAACATGTCTCCCTAGGCGCACATCAACCAAATAACTGCTCCAGCATGTGGGCGCCTGGCAAACCTAATGTCGGATGTGACCGTGAGGTGGATGGGGTGGTGGAGAAACTGGAATATTCAAATGGTCTCAGGAAGAAATTCAAATATTCTTCCTTGAAGCCTTTTTATCCACTTCTCCGAAGCTATGGATCACACAATTTGTACCAGAGGTGTACCCCATGTGGTGGGAAACGGCCAATGTGTTAATAAAATATATATGGATGCAATAAGATCACAGTAAACAGGTGATATCAGAATATGCAAAACAACCACTGTGAAAGAATAGTGAAATTCTAAGTTTTCCCTGAGGCACGTTTATTGTCTTCTCTGAGGATGAGGATCCCCATTCCAGCTATAGAGGTGGTACTTCAATATATATATATATATATATATATATATATATATATATATATATATATATATATATATATATAAACACTGATCTCTGGCTGAAGGAGACTCGAACCTACGAACCTTAGGACAAGGTACGCAGTGCTTTACCAATCAACCCACACTGGACAATACCTTGGCGTGTAGCTTGCGCTACACGTTTGATCCAAGGCAGCCAGATTTCAGGGAGAAGGCTTACAGCTTTTCATCTCATCCCCTGCATGCATCAGCCTTACTAGATATTTTAACAATGCAAGGGATTCGCGAGAGCAGGCGAAATATACACAAACACTGATCTCTGGCTGAAGGAGACTCGAACCTACGAACCTTAGGACAAGGTATGCAGTGCTTTACCAATCTACCCACACTGGATAATACCTTGGCGTGTAGCTTGCGCTATACGTTTGATCCAAGGCAGCCAGCTTTCAGGGAGAAGGCTACACGCCAAGGTATTGTCCAGTGTAGGTTGATTGGTAAAGCACTGCGTACCTTGTCCTAAGGTTCGTAGGTTCGAGTCTCCTTCAGCCAGAGATCAGTGTTTGTGTATATTTCGCCTGCTCTCGCGAATTCCTTGCATTGTTAAAATCTCTAGTAAGGCTGATGCATGCAGAGGATGAGATGAAAAGCTGTAAGCCTTCTCCCTGAAAGCTGGCTGCCTTGGATCAAACGTGTAGCGCAAACTACACTCCAAGGTATTGTCCAGTGTGGGTAAATTGGTAAAGCACTGCGTACCTTCTCCTAAGGTTCGTAGGTTCGAGTCTCCTTCAGCCAGAGATCAGTGTTTGTGTATATTTCGCCTGCTCTCGTGAATTCCTTGCATATATATATATATATATATATATATATATATATATATATATATATATATATATATATATATATATATATATATATATAGACACACACACACACGTACACACATCTCAGCAAATGAACAAGTAATCGACGCAGTGAGGCCAAGACTACCAAGTGCATGAGTCATTGGCTCCGCAAATAGCGTTTTGCTTGGAGCAACTCCGGGAAGCGATGCCATTGACTCAACGAATAGGCAATATGGACACCCACGATGCCTTGTACCTTCTCACAATATGCTTGAGAATGCCCAGGTTAATTAATATATCCTAAGATGTGCACCTTTATATGATAACCCTATACAGCAGGAATACGACCGTATCCTCAGACATATTTTTTTACGAAAGTACTCAATCTTATTCCAGAAGATGGGCAGTGGGACCAAGCTTCACTTCCAGTCAGACTAAGACGTATTGGTGTCCGCAGTCATCACAGATTGCGCTACTTGTATCAACGATTCTCCTTGAACACCTTAGGAACAATGCTGGAGTTCATGATCAAAAGTTCATTGACTGAGCCGAGCTGTGGGATAATCTACCGGGCTCTGAAACCAGACCTGCTCCCTCCAACAAGTACATAGAAGTCACAGTGGGATAACCCAGTAGTGGAGAATATAGCCTCATCATAGCTTCAAAGTGTTTCAGGGAAAAACAGAGCCCGCCACCCAGCAGTGAGTGCTCTTCATACAGGTGACTTTATGGTGGCTCTTCCCAACTAACTTCCTTGGCTCACGTCTCGACCCACAGACCATCCGCATTGGCGTTATCCTTCGCCTTGTCGCCCCTAATCTCGCCAAACACAGGTGTATTTGTGACAGCGAGAGGGCAGACCGATTCGCGTACCATGGTCTTGTTTGCCGAAGATCCTAGGAAAAGATTGCAAGGCAAGAACACGTTAATAAATCACCAGGAGGAGCCTCACAACAGCCGGATGCCCAGCAATAATGGAGCCACCCTAATTATCCAGATCTGATAGTAACAAGAAGCGTCAAGATGTTATCACCCTTCAAGCCTGGACAGACGGCAAGTAGGTGGTGTGGGACTACACTTGTATATCCACATTTGCTGATACCTATCTCCATTACACCAGGAAGGAAGGAGGGGTAGCTGCTAGCTTCAGGGAGACCCAAAAGTCTAGAAAATATGGTGAATTTGCCCATCATTATATATTTATTTCCATAACCTCAGAGACCCTTGGCCCATGGAGAGTGCTTCTAAGTTCCTTAAAGTGCTAAGCAAAAGACTCATCAGGGTAACTAGGGATCCCACGGCAGTTAGTTATCTGTTCTAGAGACTCGGCACTGCATTTCAATGGGGTAATGCCTACTGTATCCTGGGTACGCGCCTCAGTTCTGATGAGCTGGATCAGATTTCGAATCGTAATCTGTGACAGACAAATAGCAACATGTACTGGAATGTACTGGAAAAGTACTCGTAAAACCTCATGTACTGTTTTATGCTATCAACACTATACTTTTAAGTCTTGTGTACCATATTATGTAATTATAATATATATATATATATATATATATATATATATATATATATATATATATATATATATATATATATATATATATATATATATATATATATATATATATATCACGAAACAAGTGATTTTGAATCATTGACCAAACTACGGCAGGCCAGGGCTTGACCCCACGACACATTGTCCCGCCTTAAGAGGAGGAGGCTGAAATTAATCCTTGAAGATTCCACTGCCACGAGTGTCCTCGGATCACGAGAAAAACATCTAGCTCTGTTGGATGCGTGATTTTTGTAGGATCGGGGGCTCAGTGGTAAGGTGACACGTATGTTGTTTTGTCTCTTGAGGTGGGACAATGTGTCGAGGGGTCGAACCCTGGCCTGCCGCAGTTTGGTAAATGATTCAAAATCACTTGTTTCGCGATTTCATTAATATTATATATATATATATATATATATATATAAATATATATATATATATATAACTATATATATATATATATATAAATATATACATTATATATATATATATATATATATGTATATATATATATATATATATATATATATATATACATATATATATATATATATATATATATATATATATATATATATATATATATATATATATATATATATATATATATATATATATATATATATATATATATATATATATATATATATATATATATATATATATATATATATATATATATATATATATAATATATATATCAATGAAATCGCGAAACAAGTGATTTTGAATCATTTACCAAACTGCGGCAGGCCAGGGTTCGACCCCTCGACACATTGTTCCACCTCAAGAGACAAAACAACATACGTGTCACCTTACCACTGAGCCCCCGATCCTACAAAAATCACGCATCCAACAGAGCTAGATGTTTTTCTCGTGATCCGAGGACACTCGTGGCAGTGGAATCTTCAAGGATTAATTTCAGCCTCCTCCTCTTAAGGCGGGACAATGTGTCGTGGGGTCAAGCCCTGGCCTGCCGTAGTTTGGTCAATGATTCAAAATCACTTGTTTCGTGATTTCATTGCTATATAGACTCCATCTTGAGGCTGTTGATGCTTTTTCCTGCTTGCTGCTGTTGTTAATAATGTTGTTACTGTTTCTTATTGTTCATGCTGCATCAGATATTGGTTGAACTCTTGATACTGTTTCTTGCTGTTATTGTTCATGCTGCTACAGGAAGTTGTGGTGCTGCTCATGCTGTTGTTCTTGGTGTTGCAGGTAGGGCTGGTGCTGTTGATGCTGTTTCATGTTATTGTTCAAGCTGGCACAGGTAGTGCTGGCGTTGATGATGCTGTTGCTTGTTATTGTTGTTCATGCTGATACATGTAATGGTGTTACTGTTGTTGCTTTTGGTTGCTCATTCTGTTACATGTAGTGGGTGGTGGTTTTGAAGGTGATGCTTCCTGTCACTGCTCATGCTGGGACAAGAAGTGGATGAGGTGTTGATGCTGTTGCTTCTAGATATTTTTCTTGCTGCTTAAGGTGTTGGAGGTTATTTTGATTCTGTTATTGTTATTTTCATGCTGTTACCGTTGACGTTGAATGTGGTTTTTGTTCATGTTCCTATTGATAGTGATGATTCTGTTGATGCTGTTACAGGTTGATGCTGCTACAGGTTGATGCTGCTGTTGATGTGGTTGTTTGTTGTAACTCAGAGGAAGCCTATTTAAGAGCTTCTCAAAGAGGCTGGTCAGTCTGGAAAACAAGATCCAGCAATCACAGGAAGAACTTAAAACTATAAATGAAACTGAATAAAATCCAAAATAACTCTTTTATATGCCTGATCTAGAGCATAAAAACACACATCCATATCCAACTGCAGATGTTGTATACATCTACAGTTAGCTACAGGTGCTACAGATGTTTTTGTTGCTGATGATATTGTTGTCTGTTCTTGTTCATGCTGCTACTGGTAGTGCCGGAGCTGTTGATGCTGCTGGTAATTGCAAATGTTCAAGCTGCTTTACTTAGTGGTGGTGTTGTTAATGCTATTGCTTGTAGTTTTTATTAATGCTGCATCAGGTAGTGATGGTGCTATTGATGCTGTTGCTTGTAGTAATAATAATGACAATAATAATAATAACGATATTATTATTATTATCTTTATTTACTTTAAGTACATGTCGCGCTAGCCACTAGACCAGCCAGCCACAATAAGATTCATCCAACTAGGTATATTTCTACACCATAGGAAAGTTAGCACAGGCACCTCTGTGACCACAAATGCAAGTACATGTACAAGGTATACAGACCTAGCTGACATCAGTGACATACTACTATATAGAAATCCCCTAGTCATGCAGAGCATTTCGGGCAAATTAGGTCAGTGTCCCAGGATGCGACCCACACTAGTTGACTAACTCCTAGGTACCCATTTTACTGATGAGTGAACATAGACAACCGGTGTAAAGAAACACGCTTTAGCTACCAGGGCACGGGGCACTGATGATTTTGTTCATGCTGGTTCGAGTAGTGGTGGTAGTGTTGTTGCTTGTTGTTGTTCGTGCTGCTACAGGTAGTGGTGATGCTGTTGATGCTGTTGCTTGCTGCTATTGTTCATGCTGCTGCAGGCAGCGGTTGTGCTGTTGATACTGTTGCATGTTGGTATTGTTCATTCTGCTTCAGGTAGTGGTGGTAACGTTGATGCTGTTACTTGTTGCTGTGGTTTATGCTGCTAAAGGTGGTGCTGTTGATGTTGTTACTCGGCGCTGCTGTTCATGCTGTTGCAGGTAGAGGCGGTACTACTGATACTGTTACCTGCTAAATTTGTTCATGCTTCTACATGTAGTGGTGGCTTTATTTACAATTGTAGAATTTCCGACATGTCTTACGTAAAAGTATACAAGTGCAGCTGTCCCAAGGAACTTTGTCCTTGAGACTGAAATGTTGCCATAAGAAAATGTCTAATTAGTTGCACCTGTGTCCTGTTACCTTACAGTAGTGGCGTTGTTGGTTCTGTTGCTTGTTGTTATTGTGCATTCTGTTACAGTTAATGTTGGTGGTGCTGATGTTTTTGCTTTTGTTATTGTTCATGCGGCCATAGATGTTGCAGGTTTTGCTGGTGTTGCAGGTGTTGCTGGTGTTGCAGGTGTTGCTGGTGTTGCAGGTGTTGCTGGTGTTGCAGGTGTTGCTGGTGTTGCAGGTGTTGCAGGTGTTGCAGGTGTTGCTGGTGTTGCAGGTGTTGCAGGTGTTGCTGGTGTTGCTGGTGTTGCAGGTGTTGCTGGTGTTGCAGGTGTTGCTGGTGCTGCTTGTGTTGCTGGTGCTGCTGATGCACAAAATATTTTTGTAAATGCTTTAACTGGTGTTGGTGATAAAAGTTCTCCACTGCTTCTCCTTGCTGTTCCTCTTTTTCATTTTCATCCTTTTGTTGTTCTTGCTTTTCTTTTTGTTGTTGTTGCTGCTGTTGTTTTTATTATTATTGTTGTTATTGTTGCTGATGTTGTTGATCTTTTTCTTCTTCTCTTTCGTCTTTCTTCTCCTCTTCCTCCTCCATTTCATCCTTCTCCTCCTCCATTACTTTTTCACACTGCCGCCTCATCCATACTCCACTTCGTTCTCCTCCTCCTCTTTTTTCTTCTAATTCTCCTCCTCCTTAAAATATTTATTCATTTCATTATGATGATTAGTGTATTTGCACTGCTCCAGATCTTAAATTAGTGGACGTTCTTGGTTAGGGCGAAATAACATAGTAGAATTATATAAGGACAGACAGAGAAACAAACTAATATCTTCCAGAAATTCATTCTGCTGGAAGACTTGAAGGTCGGCAGTTGGCGTACGATAGTTCCAATATATTACAAGTATTATAGAAGAGTGACGTTTTTTTATATTTTTTTTTGGCCAGAAAATAGGAACTTGGACGACTCTTAAGCACTACTGAAATACCACAGGTGGAGCCTGAGTGGTTCATACATTACGGTCATTGTGCTCGGGGGAACAGTTTAGAACAATGAATTCCTACTGTTGTTGTGTTCCAGCAACAGTAGTCTGAGTGCACCATGTAGTGTGCTTTAGTGTACGAGTGGTTGCACTCACCTGTTTGTGATTGTAGGGGTCAAGTATGGCTCTGTTTCTTAACCTATACCCCATCCCCTCTTTTAGCCTCCAGCACATTTTCATTCGAGTCATTAGGCTTCCTGACCACCAAATTAACGAAAAGTTCTTCCTAGCAGCCTCATGAATCATTTGTCTCTTATAATCCGTGCTGTTTCTTGGTGTAGCCATATACTTCTCGATCATTCTTCTCCTGTTCATACTATAATGTGTACTTTGTTAAATATCTTATATGTCGTTATTATGTGCCCTTACGTTCTTTATTTCTCTAATGTCGTAATATTTAGTTGACTCGCCTGCAGACCAATTTGTTCCACCTTATCTATAGTTTAAGGTGTCACTTTTCAGCTCCGGTTCATGCCTCTTAACGTGCCACTTACTCACTTTTAAACTCATGGGCCTTGTCATACATATTTTTCGAACAAAGAAATGAGCAAGACACAAGTACTCTTACTGAGACTGAAGAAATAATTTCTTACATCCTTGTGATTCATTAATATCTATACCATCTACCTATGTCCTTGTGTACTTATTTCCCATCTCTCGAACAGTCTATCCCTGTCCACTTTGCCAAATCGTCTTAGTGTCCATGTGACGTTATTTCTCCCACATATTTGTGGGAAATTCTCCTAAAATGTCAACACTGACAGGGCCACGTAACGTCACTAATCCCAAAGTTAAGAGAAATATGCCATGAGGATATGCTAAAGGAAATTAATCTGATGGCATTAGAGAATTAAAAACCAGGGAAGCCTTATCAGTGGTATACACTCTTGGGGAATGACATCAAAACCATGAAATTTGTGGAAATTTTAGTTAGTGTCTGACTTCTTGTGGGATATTTTATGGAAATTTTATCTTTATGATAACCAAACCTCACTCCTGTTAATGTATTAAGAAATTTGTACATGTCGAGACAAATATGATGCTAAGAAATTTAAAACAAAATGTATAGATAAATTACATGTCAAAAGGGAGATTTACAGGACCCAGCTATTGTTGCTTCTCAGCACAAGGATTCTACTCCACCAGTAGTTTGCAATTGCAAGACTACATGCTTAGACATATTGTTAATCTTGATCAATGGCCCAGATCATGTTAGGTAGAGAGTCTCACCTTTTGCAATGAGATAGATGAGAAAAGAAATTCCGCAAATCGAAAGTTCCCAAGCATCTCATCTCTTGCATTGGCATTATTTTTCTAACCTTTACTAATTTCTGTGAAGCGAGAATATTTTCATAGATGATTATAGTTCGCTCTGTATTGAGGAATCACTTTAGTGTACGATCATTTGAGTCAATACTTCAGATCAGGTATAAATTATCACCTCATGAATATTATACCCTCAAATATATGCTTAAAATCTTTACTGCAAAAGAAAGTTGTTAGATTGAAGAAGAAAATTCAGATAACTCAGAAAATGACACATTTGAACTATAAACAGAGTAAAGAAATTATGTAAAGTAAAAAGATACAAGTGCAACTAATGTGACATTTTATTGTGGCAACGTTTCGCTCTCCAGGAGCCTTGTCAAGCCGCCAACGGCTTGGCAAAGCTCCTGGAGAGCGAAACGTTGTCACAGCAAAATGTCACATTAGTTGTACTTGTGTCCTTTTACTTTACATATTGTCGGTAATTCTACCTAGACGTTGATCCAAGGCAGCCAGCTTTCAGGGAGAAGGTTTACAGCTTTTCATCTCATCCCCTGCATGCATCAGCCTTACTAGAGATTTGAACAATGCAGCGCAAGCTGGACGCCAAGGTATTGGTCCAGTGTGGTGAGAATGGTAAGGCACTGCGTACCTTGTTCCAAGGTTCATAGGTTCGAGTCTCCTTCAGCCAGAGATCAGTGTTTGTGTATATTTCGCCTGCTCTTGCGAATTCCTTGCATTGTTAAAATCTCTAGTAAGGCTGATGCATCCAGAGGATGAGATGAAAAGCTGTAAGCCTTCTCCCTGAAAGCTGGCTGCCTTGGATCAACGTCTAGCGCAAGCTGGACGCCAAGGTATTGGTCCAGTGTGGTGAGAATGGTAATGCACTGCATACCTTGTTCCAAGGTTCGTAGGTTCGAGTCTCCTTCAGCCAGAGATGAGTGTTTGTGTATATTTCGCCTGCTCTTGCGAATTCCTTGTATATATATATATATATATATATATATATATATATATATATATATATATATATATATATATATATATATATATATATATATATATATATATATATATATATATATATATATATATATTGAGGTGGGATCACAGCCTCCTCCTGCTTCGACTCACCTGACTGCAGTATATAAGGCACCTCTCTGTCCCTATACTGTACTTTCTACAAGACCGATGGACTGAACACATCGACTCCAGGCTGAGAGACTGATTACCTCAAACTCCTCCTCTCCTTATCCATTTCTACTCTGTATTGGACTGATGAAGCCACTGTGTGGCGAAACGTTTCTTCAGTAGAGATTCCCATATGTTTCATAAGTGTCTCAATTCTTCAACTTGTCGGTTTTCAAAACCATTTATCACATATAAAGTGATTCCTCATAACTATACTATAAAGTTTCATTGACCTCACACACACACACACACACACACATGAACGAATGCACACACACACACACATACTCACATTAACGAATGCACACACACATTTGTGTACACATACACGCACTCGCACACATATACACAGAAGCACACACACAAACACAAGTATTCAATAAAGACATATATTTATGCACAAAATTTATAGCACATGAAAGGATGTGTATCCTAAGCTGGATAAAAAACTGGTATCCCAAAAGATAAAACGATGAGGTAGGTGAATTGAGGAAGATTGGTCTGAGAAGGCTGCAAGGTAGGCAGGGCTCAAGAGCACGGCGGAACATGAGTGGGAAGAGGGGTTAAGCGAAATTTTTCAATTCAGTGAAGATGTCTGCAGACAGCAGAAAATGAATGTAACGAGCTGGAGCTGCTGAGGCAAACTTACAGAGCCTGGCCGAAGAAACGATAGTGCTGAAGTTAGAAATAGGGCCAAGGAACAAAAGGAGCAAGGTGATGGGAACAGAAATATCAGCAGCCAGCGAGGGGACTGAAGTTAGGGAAGGTGTTAACAAATTCTTTGCAGAGGTGCTATCAAGCCCCCAGGAGGTCCATGAGATGGAAAGGGAAACAGCAGATCCAGAGATATGGAGAGCAAAGAAATAGAGTAATGGCAGAGGTCACTAATTATTCATTGCCTTTAGGAGGCAGAAGGCAGAAGTTATGATGAAAGATGACACTGGGAGGAAAAAATTAAAAATATCATCACAATAGCAGGAGAGAAGGGCATGTCCCAACTGACAAATTTTCAGAGACTTGGAGGTATACGAGGGGGTAAAATAATCTAGTCAAACTGACATTCAGGGCAGAAATGCTATGGAACAGGATCATACACCAGAAACCATGGTTAAAGGACTCGCAGAAATACTGCCAAGTGTACCTCGACTGAGACAGAAAAAAAAGTGAGTGGAGCAACTTAGAGAGAGGGTACAAAGACGCCAGAGGTAGGAAGGAGAGACAAGTACTGACATCAACTGCCAGTTCTGTTCCCCACTCCACCTCATATATATTTCTATTGTTATTGTTATGATTTTTATTGTCATTATTATTATTATTATTATTATTATTATTATTATTATTATTATTATTATTATTATTATTATTGTTACAATTAATAATATTATTATTGTTGTTGCTGTTGTTAGTATTGTTGTTTTTGTTGCTGTTGTTGTTATTCTTCTTATTTTTGCTATTCTGTTTTTTCTTTTCTTCTTCTTTTTCTTCTTCTTCTTATTATTATATTCTCCTTTCACTTCTTCTTCTTCTTTTTCTTCTTCTTCTTCTTCTTCTTTTTAACAAGTCGGCCGTCTCCCACCGAGGCAGGGTGACCCAAAAAGAAAGAAAATCCCTAAAAAGAAAATACTTTCATCATCATTCAACACTTTCACCTCACTCACACATAATCACTGTTATTGCAGAGGTGCTCAGAATACAACAGTTTAGAAGCATATACCTATATAGATACACAACATATCCCTCCAAACTGCCAATATCCTAAACACATCCTTTAAAGTACAGGCATTGTACTTCCCATTTCCAGGACTCAAGTCCAGATATATAAAATAACCGGTTTCCCTGAATCCCTTCACTAAATATTACCCTGCTCACACTCCAACAGATCGTCAGGTCCCAAATACCATTCCTCTCATTCACTCTTCGCTAACACGCTCACGCACGCTTGCTGGAAGTCCGAGCCCCTCGCCCACAAAACCTCCTTTACCCTTCCCTCCAACCTTTTCGAGGACGACCCCTACCCCGCCTTCCTTCCCCTATAGATTTATACTCTCTTCATGTCATTCTGCTTTGATCCATTCTCTCTAAATGACCAAACCACCTCAACAGACCCTCTTCAGCCCTGTGACTAATACTTTAATTAACTCCATACCTTCTCCTAATTTCCACACTTCGAATTTTCTGCATAATATTTACACCACACATTGCCTTTAGACAGGACATCTCCACTGCCTCCAACCGCCTCCTCGCTGCAGCATTTACAACCCAAGCTTCACATCCATATAAGAGTGTTGGTGCTACTATACTTTCATAAATTCCCTTCTTTGTCTCCATAGATAAGGTTTTTTGACTCCACATATACCTCAATGCACCACTCACCTTTTTTCCTTCATCAATTCTGTGATTAACCTCATCCTTCATGAATCCATCCGCTGACACGTCAACTCAAAAATATGTGAAAACATTCACTTTATCCATACTCCTCCTTCCCAATTTGATAATCCAATTTTTCTTTATCTAAATCATTTGATACCCTCAACACCTTACTCTTTTCTATTTTCACTTTCATCTTTCTGCCTTTACACACACTCCCAAATTCGTCAACTAACCTTTGCAGTTTTTTTAGAATCTCCCATAAGCACAGTATCATCAGCAGAAAGTAACTGTGTCACTTCCCGTTTTGTATTTGATTACCCATAATTTAATCCCATCCCTCTCCCGAACACCCTAGCATTTACTTCTTTTACAACCCCATCTATAAATATATTAAACAACCATGGTGACATTACACATCTCTGTCTAAGACCTACTTTTACCGGGAAGTAGTCTCCCTTTCTTCTACACACCTTAACCTGAGCCTCACTATCTTCATAAAAACTCTTTACAGCATTTAGTAACTTAATTGCTCCCCTATCCACTCTATCATACGCATTTTCTAAATCCATAAATGCAATAAAAACTTCCCTACGTTTATCTAAATACTGTACACATATATGCTTCAATGCAAACATTTGATCTACACATCCCCTACCCACTCTGAAACCTCCTTGCTTATCAGCAATTCTACATTCTGTCTTGCCTCTAATTCTTTCAATTATAACCCTACCATACACTTTTCCTGGTATACTCAGTAATCTTATTCCTCTATAATTTTTACAATTTTTGCAATCTCTTTTGTCTCCCTTCCCTTTGTATAAAGGGACTATACATGCTCTCTGCCAATCCCTAGGTACCTTCCCCTCGTTCATACATTTATTAAACAAAAATGCCAACCACTCCAACACTATGTCCCCCCCCCCCCTGTTTTAACATTTCTGTCATGATCCCATCAGTTCCAGCTGCTTTACCCCCTTTCATTATACGTAATGCCTCACGCACCTCCCCCACACTCACATCCTGCTCTTCTTCACTCCTAAAAGATGATGTACCTCCCTGGCCAGTGCATGGAATTACCGCCTCCCTTTCTTTGACGACATTTAAAAGTTCCTCAAAATATTTTCGCCATCTACCCATTACCTCCATCTCCCCATCTAATAACTTCCCTACTCTGTTTTTAACTGACAAATCCATTTGTTCCCTAGGTTTTCTTAACTTGTTTAACTCAAATTTTTTTTCTTATTTTCATTAAAATTTCTTGACAGTGCCTTTCCCACTTTATTATTTGCTCTCATTTTGCACTCTTTCACCACTCTCTTCACCTTTCTTTTACTCTCAATATACTCTACTCTTCTTATAACACTTCTGCTTTGTAAAAAGCTCTCATAAACTACCTTTTTCTCTTTTATCACACCCTTTACTTCATCATTCCACCAATCACTCCTTTTTCCTCCTGCACCCACCCTCCTATAGCTACAAACATCTGCTCCACATTCTAATACTGCATTTTTAAAACTATTCCAACCCTCTTCAACCTCCCCACTACTCATACTTGCACCAGCCCACCTTTCTGCCAATAGTTGCTTATATCTCTCCCGAACTTCCTCCTCCCTTAGTTTATACACGTTCACCTCCCTCTTACTTGCTGTTGCCATTTTCCTCTTGACCCATCTCCCTCGTACTCTAACTGTAACTACACTAGATAATGATCCGATATATCAGTTGCCCTTCTATAAACATGTACATCCTGGAGCCTACCCATCAACCTTTTTTCTCCAATACATAATCTAACAAACTACTTTCATTACGTGCTATACCATACCTTGTATATTTATTTATCCTCTTTTTCATAAAATATGTATTACTTATTACAAAACCTCTTTCTACACATAGCTCAATTAAAGGCTCCCAATTTTCATTTATCCCTGGCACCCCAAATTTTCCTACTACTCCCTCCACAACATTTTTACCCACTTTAGCACTGAAATCCCCAACCATAAGTACTCTCACACTTGGTTGAAAACTCCCCACTCATTCACTCAACATTTCCCAAAATCTCTCTCTCTCCTCTACACCTTTCTTCTCCAGGTGCATATACGCTTACTATAACCAACTTTTCACATCCAACCTTTATTTTACTCCACATAATCCTTGAATTAATACATTTATAGTCCCTCTTTTTCTGCCATATCTTATCCTTCAACAATATTGCTACTCCTTCTTTAGCTCTAACTCTATTTGAAACCCCTGACCTAATCCCATTTATTCCTCTCCACTGAAACTCTCCCACCCCCTTCAGCTTTGTTTCACTTAAAGCCAGGACATCCAGTTTCTTCTCATTCATAACATCCACAATCATCTCTTTCTTATCATTTGCACAACATCCACACACATTCAGACTTCCAACTTTGAAAATTTTCTTCTTATTTTTTTAGTAATTATTACAGGAAAAGGGGTTACTAGCCCATTGTTCCCGGCATTTTAGTTGACTTTTACAACACGCATGGCTTACGGAGGAAAGATTCTTATTCCACTTTCCCTTGGATATAAAAGGAAAATTAATAAGACCAAGAACTATTAAGATAAAATCAAAGAAAACTCAGATGAGTGTGTATAAATAAATGTGTACATGTATGTGTAGTGTGACCTAAGTGTAAGTAGAAGTAGCAGGACGTACCTGTAATCTTGCATATTTATAAGACAGATAAAAGACACAAGCAATCCTACCATCATGTAAAACAATTACAGGCTTTCGTTTCACACTTACTTGGAAGGACGGTAGTACCTCCCTGGGTGGTTGCTGTCTGCCATCCTACTACCTATAAAGTAATAGTAGTAGTAGTAGTAGTTCTTCTTTTTCTTCTTCTTCTTCTTCTTCTTCTTCTTATTATTATTATTATTATTATTATTATTATTATTAGTAGTAGTAGTAGTAGTAGTAGTAGTAGTAGTAGTAGTATTTTATTAATATATGGGTCGTTTCCCACCAACATGGCCCGAAAAAGAAAAACATTCATCATGCACTCCATCATTGTCTTGCGAGAGGTCTGCCTACACTACAGTTGTAAAACTGCAACATTAACACCCTCCTTCAGAAAGTAGGCACTGTATTTCCCATCTCCAGGACTCAAGTCCGGCCTGCCGGTTTCCCTTAATCCCTTTATAAATGTTTTCCTTGCTCACACTCCAACACCAAGTCAAGTCCTAAAATCCATTTCTCTCCATTCGCTCCTTTCTAACATGCTCAGGCATGCTTGCTGGCTTGCCAACAAAACTTCCTTTACTCCCTCCCTCCTACCTTTCTTAGGCCGACCCCTACCTCGCCATCCCTCCACTACAGATTTGTACACTCCCTAAATCATTTTATTTCATTCCACCGTCTCTGCATGTCCAAACCACCTCAACAACCTCCTCTCTGTCCTCTGGAAAATAGTTTTGATAACCCCCTCCTAATCCTCTCCTAATTATCTGCATTATATTCACACCACACATTGCCCTCAGACATGACATATCCACTGACTCCAGCCTTCTCTTTGTTGCAACATTCGCCATCCATGCTTCACGCCCACAAGTGAACGTTCGTATAAGTATACTCTCATACATTCCCCTTTGGCTTCCATGGATTAAGTTCTTTGTCTCCACAGAATCCTCAGTGCTCAACTGACCTTTTCCCCCTCGTCAATTCTATGATTCACCTCATCTTTCATAGACTCACCCCATCTGCTGACGTGTCCATTCCCAAATATCTGAACATGTTCACCTCCTTCATATTCTGATATCCAGTCTTTTGTTACCTAATTTTTTTTGTTATCCTCATCACCTCACTCTTTCCTATATTCGCTTTTAATTTCCTTCTTTTACACACCCTACTAAATTCATCCACCAACCTCTGCAACTTCTCTTAAGAATCTCCCAAAAGCACAGTGTCACCAGCAAAGAGCAACTGTGATAACTCCACTTTTTGTTGGATTTTTTTATCTTTTATTCCCACACCTCTTTCCAACACCTGTGCATTTACTTCTCTTACAACTCTATCTAAAAATATATTGAGCAACCATGGGTGACATCACACATCCCTGTCTAAGGCCTACTTTTACTGGAAATTAATCTCCCTCTCTCCTACATACTCTAACCTGAGCCTCACTACATAAGAACTTAACATAAGAAAGGAGGAAAACTGCAGTAGGCCTGTTGGCCCATACTAGGCAGGTCCTTCACAATCCTTCCCACTAACAAAATATTTGCCAACCCAATTTTCAATGCTACCGAAGAAATAAGTTTTGATGATTCTATTTACTCATTACGCAAGTCTCACTCAATTCCAACCCCTCTCACTCATGTATTTATCTAACCGAAGTTTGAAACTACCCAACGTTTTAGCTTCAATAACCCAACTAGGCAGACTGTTCCACAAATCAACTACCCTATTTCCAAACCAATACTTTTCTATATCCTTTCGAAATCTAAACTTATCTAATTTGAATTCATTATTGCGGGTTCTTTCTTGAAGTGATATCCTCAAAACTTTATTTATATCCCCTTTGTTAATACCCATCTTACACTTATACACTTCGATCATGTCTCCCCTCATTCTTCTTCTTACAAGTGAATGTAGTTTAAGAGTCTTCAGTCGCTCATTGTACGGAAGATTTCTAATGCTATGTATTAATTTGGCCATTCTACGCTGGATATTTTCTAGGGAATTTATATCCAGAGAGCAGAATTGACCTGCGTAATCTAGGTGAGGCCTTACTAATGATGTATAAAGCTGTAAAATAACCGCTGGACTTCTGTTGCTTACACATCTTGATATAAATCCCAGTAATCTGTTTGCCTTATTACGTACGCTTAGGCATTGCCGTCTTGGTTTAACGTTGCTGCTTATCATAACCCCCAAGTTCTTTTCACAATTTGTATGGCTAAGTTATTTAACTTATAAGTGCTAGGGTTATGGACACTCCCGAGCTTCAGAACCTTGCATTTATCTACATTGAACTACATCTGTCACTTATCTGACCAAGAACTGAGTTTGTATAAGTCCTGAAGTTCCGTTACATCTAAGTTTGAATCAATTATCCTACCTATCTTTGTGTCATCGGCGAATTTGCTCATATCACTAGTAATTCCCTCCTCACTGCTTTCAGTAACCTACCTCCTATTCCATGCATTTGCAACATCTGCCACATCATACGCCTTTTCCAGATTCATGCATGCCACAAAAACCTCTTTACCTTTATGGAAGTGGGTTCACCCAAAAAATTTGAAATAACTTTTACTGCCACTCATTCAATTACTGTATTGCCAGCAGAGATTCAACGACACTCTGAGATGACCATCAACACCGCAACATTGATACCCTTTCTTTAGAGTGCAGACATTGTATTTATCTTCAGGACTCAGGTTCGCAGGTGGGAAGGTTAGAAACTTTCACTGATGTTACCTTGCTTGCTCTCAAACACATGAAATAATAAAAACCACCGGCGTCCACTCGTATCTAACACAGTCACTGAAGACTTTTGGTTGCCCAAGACCCTAGTACTCATACGTTTCTTTATCATCTCTCTCCAACGTTTCCTAGGACGTTCCCTACCCCTCCTTTCGCTCAGGTTCATTCGCTCTTCTAGTCATCCTGTCTTACTTCATCCTCTCTAAATGTCAATAACTCAATAACACTATCTCACTTATCTGAATAAATAATTTTGCTAACCCCACACCTCCTAATCCCCAAACTCCAAATTCTCTTGCTTATTACTGACACCGCATATTTTCATCCAACATGACAGCTCAGCTGCCTACAGCCTCCTCGTTGCAATATTCAAAACAAATACTTCATTCATAAAACATTCTGCATAATACTATATATACTTTGGTACATTCCTCTTTTTGCTTCTATGGATAAAGCTCTTTTTCATCACAGATGCCTTAATGCACCACCCATCTAGTTTCCCTTCATCATTTCTATGGTTTACCTCATCTCGTATTGAACCATCTGCTGATAGTCCACTCCTAAATACCTGAACACTTTAACTTTGTCCATGCTCCCTTCCTCCAATCTGATATAAGAACATAAGAACATAAGAAAGGAGGAACACTGCAGCAGGCCTGTTGGCCCATATTAGGCAGGTCCTTTACAATTCATCTCACTAACAAACATTTGACCAACCCAATTTTCAATGCTACCCAAGAAATAAGCTCTGCTATGCAAGTCCCACTCAAATCCAACCCCTCCCACTCATGTACTTATCCAACCTAAATTTGAAACTACCCAAAGTCCTAGCCTCTCACTGCATATATTTGTTTCCATTTTCATCTTGTTCTTTCCTACTATGTTTACTTCTAATTTCCTTCTTTTGCATAACCCAAAAAACCAGTTTACCAGCCTTTGCTATTTCTTTTTTGAATCTCTCGAAAGAACCTTGTCATCAGCAAAAAAATAATTGTGACAAATCCGTCTCCGTACTAGTTTCAGTATCTTTCAATATTACGCCTCCCCGTAACATTCTATTTATAAATTCATTAAACAATCATAGTGACATTATACACAGTCTATTCTTTTAATGCAAAATAATCATCCACTCCTGCATAACTTAACTTGCGTCTTGCTATTCACATAAAATCTCTACTGTTTTAGGTAACCTACCATCTGTTACATATATATGAAACATCTGGTACATTGTTTCCCTATCAATCCTATCATAAGCCTTTACTAAGTCCACAAAAGCAATGAAAAGTCCCTTACCTTTATCTAAGTATAGTTCACTTATTTGTTTCAGTGTAAACGCTTGGTTTATACATCTCTGCCCTTCCTGAAACCTCTATTCCTCTTCGATCCTACTCTCCGTTTTATGCATATTTTTTCAACAATTACTGTACATCTAATACGGTATTCGCAAGAAGCCGTTTTCTTAATAATTCTTACTCTCTTTCTCTCCTTTCATGCATTCGTTAAATATATGCACCAACTACTCCTAAACTCTCCCACACCACATTTTAACATTTTTGTTTAAATTAAATCAATCTCAGCCGCTGTACCACCCTTCAATTCTACCAACTGCCTCATGCAACTCCCTCAAACTCACAGTTTTCTCACTCATTCACTCCTAACTTGCTATACCTTATTGCCCAGTGCAAGAAATCACTGCCTCCCTATCTTTATCAACCTTCAAGAATTCTCCAAAAAGTTCCCCTTTCTACCGAGGACATCCTCATCCTCCCCATCTAATAGCTCTCCTGTTTTGTTTTTAACTGTTAAATCCATTATTTCAGAGACTTTCTCAAATTATTGATCACACACCAAACTTTTTCTTTTTCTCAGGAAAATTTGATGATAAAACCTCTTTAACTGTATCATTAGCTTTCCTTGTGCACTCTCTCGCCACTCACGGAAAAATATTCACCCCTCTTGGTGCTAATTTTTTTTTGGTACAACTGAACAATTGATATTGCTGCAGTTTTTGAATAACATTTACCAAACAATTCGTACATTTTCAGATGATGGAAAACTGCTATATGTTTTTGAAGTTGCTAAAGTAGCTGCTGCACTTAAGGTGAAACCATTGCTGGCTGAAGATATACATAAACAAACATCTTTTCTGTGATCCTGTGCAGGTGGTGGCAAAAGTTAAAGTAATCCAAGAGAGTGTCTCCCACCATGGTAGGGGTAAAATATTAGTACTGTTTTCATGTAAATATCCCATATAGGTAAACAAGATAAACAAAAGATCGTTGTGTGTTTTAACCTGTTTGAACGTTCTAATTCCTATTATAGTTTTTGTTGTAACTGTTTCAGACGCAATAGACAGTCAATTAGTAATGTAAATCGATGAAAATGGAAAAAATATGTGAAGTATAAGATTATGGACTTTGTGAGTCTCATGGCTGTAAGATATGCTTCCAAAATGTATTCTGCCGTATGACAACTTCCTTTTTTGTGGAACAAATGTCCCAGTTTTAGTACAAATTTTAAAAATTTAATGGCATATTGATCAATATTAATTCTTCCCCCCCCCTTCCTAGGACGGACATTTAAAGGGTTGCCAGAATTTTGGCTTTATTTTTCTTCGTCAAGCTTTTTGTTTTTTTCTCATAACATGAGTTCTCAGCCGTTGGGACTCAAATTTTCAAAGGATGTGTACGGTAACTAAGTCAAAATTCTAGGAGCAACTTCCATGCACAGATGTTTTATTACCAAAGTTGTACGTGTAGGACCATTCAAAGTATCCAGATATAACTCCAAAACTATCAGCGCCTTAGATTCTAACATTCAAAACTAGACATTTCTTAAACAACGGCAGAGAGAGAGAGAGAGAGAGAGAGAGAGAGAGAGAGAGAGAGGGAGGGAGGGAGGGAGGGAGGGAGGGAGGGGGGAGGGAGGGAGGGAGGGGAGAGAGAGAGAGAGAGAGAGAGAGAGAGAGAGAGAGAGAGAGAGAGAGAGAGAGAGAGAGAGAGAGAGAGAGAGAGAGAGAGAGAGAGAGAGAGAGAGAGGGAGGGAGAGAGAGAGAGAAACCTCAACCAACATCATATACAGAGGGACTCTGACGACCTTCTTGCAGTGTTTGACGTGAGAAACTTTGTTGATTTCCCTACTCACATCTCTGGCTCCTCCCTAGACCTATTAGTGAGTGATCTGGCAGAAGGTATATACACTTATCAACCCCTCGGCTATGTTGGATCGTCTGACCACAAGGCTGTTTTTACGACATTTAAGATCCCATGAGAACGAGATGAGGAATCCACTCGGACAACCTGGATATGGGGAAGAAGATATTTGCCAGCCTTTTGCTTTGAGCTCGCCACCACCGATTGCAATGCTCTTCTCAAAGGTGATGTTGACAAACAAGTGAATGCATTCACTGGACACATCCTTAATCTACAACAAGAAGACATCCCTTACCAGCAGTATGTGACGAAGCATACAGATCAGCCTCGGTTTGGCTTTTGTTGTAGAGAGGCTGCTACTGCTAAGAACAAGAGACATCCTACTATCTATAACAGGAACTTGCACAGGCAAGTCTGTAGGCATATGGGTGAACTTCATAAGTGGGCCATCTCTAAATGGGAGGTGGACACAAAAAGAAAGGTAGCATCAGGTAGAATAGGCTCCAAAACCTGGTGGTCCCTGGTTATCTGCCTGATGAACTCATTCCACCTCTAAATCGACAAGGTGGGACCACCTTTACCACTAGTTAAGAGAAAGCGGACTCCTTTGCCGAACACTTTGTTACCACAATGCAAGTTTCCGATCCGGAAAGGCACCCTCCTAGTCAAGCTGCAAGAACTGTCAAAACTGTCAGTGGTGACAAAAAGGCAGGAGGAGATACATCTTCTTCTTAAATTGCTTGACCAAGAAATGACTGTGAACCCAGACAAGTTGAGCCCAAGATTGCTGAGATGTGCAGACCAGCTAGCAATACCTCTAACTCGCATTTTTCAACACTGCCTAGTACAGTGTAAATGTCCTTATTTGTGGAAAGAGGCAAATGTAATTCCTGTTCACAATAAGAAGAGCAGAGCAGAAATCAGCAACTTCAGACCAGTGTCTCTCCTGTCAATCACTGGCAAGATCCTTGAGACAATAATCTCAAGACAAATGACAGAGTTTTTTGACTACCACTCACTACTTTGTGACCGTCAATATGGCTTCAGGAAAGGTTACTCTGCTGCTGATCTGTTGTTAAACCTCTCCACTAAGTGGCACCAGTCACTGGATGAATCCAAAGTCAGCTGTGTGGTAGCACGGACATTGCTGGTGCTTTCGAGAGAGTGTGGCACCAGGGCCTCTTGGCAAAATTGCAAGCACTGGGAATTGTAGGCTGTACACTATGTCTCCTCAGTGATTACCATCATGGTAGATCTCTAAGTAAAATTCTCAATGGAACAGAATCAGCAAGACATCCTTTTGAGGCAAGTGTTTCTTGGGGTGAAATTTGACTCCAAATTACCTGGAGTCTACCTGGAGGTTATTCCGGGGATCAACGCCCCCGCGGCCCGGTCCACGACCAGGCCTCCCGGTGGATCAGGGCCTGATCAACCAGGCTGTAACTGCTGGCCGCACGCAGTCCAACGTATAAACCACAGCCCGGCTGATCCGGCACTGACTTTAGGTATCTGTCCAGCACTCTCTTGAAGGCAGCCAAGGGTTTATTGGTAATTCCCCTTATGCTTGGTGGGAGGCTGTTGAACAGTCTTCGGACCCGGACACTTACGGTGTTTTCTCTTAGTGTACCAATGGCGCCCCTACTTTTAATTGGGGGTATTTTGCATCGCCTGCCCAGTCTTTTACTGTCGTAGGGAGTGATTTCTGCGTGCAGATTCGGGGCCATTCCTTCCAGGATTTTCCAAGTGTAGATTATGATATATCTCTTTCTCCTGCTTTCCAACGAGTACAAGTCAAGTGCTACCAAGCGTTCCCAGTAGTTAAGATGGTTGACAGAACTTATACGTGCAGTAAAGGTTCTCTGCACACTCTCTAGATCTGCAATTTCATCTGCTTTGAACGGAGATGTTAATATACAGCAGTACTGACCATGAAGAACTGACCATGAAGAACCACATTGCAAATCTTGCAAACAGGGCAGCCAGGATTCTTACAGAACTTCAACGTATCTCACATCTGCTTGACAGTAGGGGTTGCAAGATTCATTATAAGGCACAGGTATGCTCACACCTTGAGTATGCTCTACGTTTTTGGTTTGTCTGCTCACCCTCTCATTTGCGACTGCTTGAGAGAGTAGAGAACAGAGCAAGACGTCTCATCTCTCGCCTGGACCCATCCTGGATAGATCTGTGATTTCAGCAGAGCCTTCAACAAAGGATGGATGCGGGTGGCCTTATTGTTATGTACAATGCCAACATAGTCAAAGTACCACACTTGGCTCCACTTCGAGGACAGCGAGAAGCTAACTTCTATAACACAAGACGGGCAGAGAGCACCAACTTCACTCTAGTTCTGCGGTTCTCCAGAACATCACTCCATCTGAGATCATTTATCCCCAGGATGACTCGAGTATGGAACACATTCGTACAGCATAATGATATCAACGAGATAGTGTCAGTTGATCAAATGAAAATGCTGGCCCACAGATGGCTCCAATGTCATCCTGTTCCCTACTTGTATGTTTCTTAACAATAAAATGAGCTGATGTAGGTAACAGCTCTTAACTTGTCAATAAAGTTAGGGATCTTTAACCTAACGTTGTCAAACCCTGTGTAAAAAAAAAAAAAAAAAAAAAAAACTTTAAGCCCGTTAGTGCATATCTGCTAATTTTATGTGTTTTTAAAATTCAGTAAAATTTTGATTTCAGCTTTATCATAAATAATTTTGTGCATGTGTTTTTAAAAGGCACCAATATTTAATTGCTAATTATCTTATGGACAGTACAGTACCCAATGGCGTGCGGGAAAATTTGTTAATACACTAGTTTTTATTATACTGCGGTTGTTAAAATTCCTGCGATATCTATAGAATTCCTCTTTCGGTAGTCTGTAAATATTGATCCTTGTTGTGCTTTGGAGAAAGTAAGTTTTAGACTGTTATTAGGCTTCGAACGTCCCAATTTCCCAATTATATTGTATAAACTGCAGCGCAGAGAATTTAAAATAGGATAGAAACGAAAAAAAAAAATACATGAATGAGAAATTTTAAAACTTGGGACTTATAGCATTTTTATTTTGGACCAGTTTAATGAACCCAAAAATAATTATTGATGTAATTGACCAGGAAGGCACATTATTTGGTAAATGATTCATATTTTTAATTAAATTACTGAAAGTCCTTGAAGTGGTAAAGAGGCTATAGGTCTGAGGAGTTGGACCTCTTGTTCTTCCTCCAAACAAACCTAATTACCCCCAATGCTCCCTTCCCTGCCCCACCCTTCCCATTCCCCCCTTTTTTCCCCTTTCCTCCCCTTTCTCCACCCTCCCCTTGTTTCTCCCCTCTGTCAGTTTCGAGGTAAGGGGTGGCGTGCCGGGGTTCGTCCCATTCTGTGGTGTGGTTTGCCGTGGAATCTGAATTATCTGAAGGTGCCCTGTTCCCTTCCTGGATTTCCAGGAAGTGGGTGGGGTGCTCTTCGGGTAATGGATGTATCTCCGGAAGCTGCCTGTCGGCTCTGGGAGGTGGCGGCTGAAAGAGGTATGCTTTGTGGTGGATTTCCGACTGCACTTTCTTTTGCCCGCCGAGGTAGCTCGGTAGATGTGAGGTTGCTATCCTTGTGCGCTGGTTTACTGGCGTGAAGGGTAGGGTATGGCACGTGTTCCACGCTGCATCTTCACCACCAGTGGCCTCGAGGCCCTCTCGGATGACGGGGGGAAGCTTTCGGCCTCTCCATACCTCCTAGCGACTGTCCCTCTTTTTTTCTTTCCTTCTTTCTTTTTTTCTTAAAATAACAAGAAAGGAGATATCACAGAAGAAGCACCTTCATTATGTTGTCTTCGCCCAGTGAAACCCTTCCTCCTCCCAGACCCCTTTCTGATCCCACACCCTGTTCTGACCTGGCTTCGTAATTGGTCCATTCTCTCGACTCTTCTCATACCCCTGTACCTTCTGCCTGTGGCGCTTCATTACTTGCTTCAGGTGCTGCTGCGTCACCCCGTTTCTATTTATGCCGCAGCTTCTACTAGCACGCCTTTCACACTTCGTCTGGCCTCAGTGAATACTGTGCGGCGGTTTTCAGCTTGCCCACTTCCCTCAGGTCAGATCGGCCATGGTACAACTCCTAAATGTCCAGGACAAACTACTGACGGCAGTTCGTCGATAATCACTCAAAAAACTACCTACGCGACACTCACTACCTTTGTGTACCGAGCTAACGAGCACACAATGGACAAAATTCTTTTCTTTACAAACAAAGACTCAAACCGATTATCTTTCTGATCATGGAATTAGTAAAACTCTTTTACAGCACGTTGGCCAAAATATATCCTTCCACGCTCTTCGAGGAGGTTGCGCATGTTGTAACAGTACAGAATTCAGAGCAAGCTCATGCTCTCTCCCACATCGCTTCCAAAGATAACATACCAGTCATCGTTCGTAAGCATGCTACTCTTAATTCTTGCAGTGGTTGCCTCCATAGTTACTCTGACCTTTACTTTCAATGCCTCTCCTGTCTCTGACATCATGGCATGATTTTTTTTCATCATAGCATCGTCGGCTTCCTTAATAACTGAGACATTAGATGCTATCTCTAGTTATATTGTGGAGATGACACCCCGGATGGATACCAACACGCCTCCTCCTACTCTTTCTATTTTACGACCCTCGCAATAATGTATTCTTCTGCGATATTCTAATTCTTCCTTACTTACCCACTTACCGTTGCCGCCACACGCTGACTTTACTGATCCTAATAGCCCTTAGGTTTTATCGTTTCTTATTGTTGCCATTTTTATTTCTGTACATAATGTCTTTTTTACATTGGAGTATTCGTGGCCTTAGGGGCAATCGGGGAGAATTTCAAGTGTTGCTCTCCCAGTTGTCCCCAGTATGTGTTGGGCTGCAAGAGCCCAGAATTCGTTCTGCTGTTATTCGCCCCGTTTCGGGCTATGTGCTATTACACTCTTCCGATCCTTTACCTGACGAATTAATTAATGAAAGCGTGCTTCTTGTGCGCGTTGATATACCATATCAACAAGTTTTTTTTTTCGTTCCCTTCTGCAGCTCGTGTTTATTTACACAGATGGTTTACAGTTTGCTCTCTTCATCTTTCTCCATCCTGTGCATTTTGTATCTCTAACATTGCATTTTTAATTTCACCTCTACAGCCACCAATCTTATTGTTGGGTGATTTTAACGCTCTCCATCACTTGTGGGGAGGGTCCCACTGCGACTTTCTTGGTGATCAGCTGGAGACTCTTCTCGCTTCTCATCCTCTTCATGTTTTAAATGCGGGTGCTCCTACCCATTTTGACTCTCGCACTCAGTCTCTCTCTTGCATTGATCTTTCTATCTGTTCCTCGACCATTACACTTGATTTCGAGTGGTCTTTTTTTCCAGATTTACGTGATAGTGATCACTTTCCTGTCCTTCTTACTTCTACTACATATACCCAACCGTTTTAGCCCTCGTTGGCAATTTGCAGATTGGGACTTATACTCCCATCTTACCACCTGTAGCGAGGACCCTATTTCGTCCTCTATTTATGAACTGGCACACTAATTTTCGACCTTAGTCCTCATTGCGGCGACGCATTCTATCCCCCAAACCTCGGGTAGGCATTCTCAGACATGCGTACCTTGGTGGTCTCCTACATGCGCCCGTGTAGTGCGTTTAAAACGTGCTGCCTGGGGCCATTATCGATATAATCGTACCGCAGAGCGTCTGCTGCATTTAAGCAGGCAAGGGCAGTTGCTCGCCGAGTTATCCGCGACGCTAAACGCATTTGTTGGCGAGATTATGTGTCTACCATTACCTCGTCTTCCCTTATGTGCGCGATTTGGAAAAAGGTGCGGAAAGTGTGTGGTAAGTACACTCCGGACCCAGCTCCCGTTAAATCTTCATAATATATTTTTATTTGTATATAACATCTGTGTACCTTTATGCCCATTGCAAGAAAAATGTATCTAATGGACCCAGTGCTAAATAAAACTTATTTACTTAGATGCATACTAAAAAACCGTAATGAGAGGTATCTGTATGACTAACCCAAATATAGTTTCTTGCGATCATTGCAAGGGACTACGTTTACTCCTGCAGAGGATTAAATCTGGTTGTGTCCCTTACTAGCGAAATCTTTGTTTTTGAATGCGGTATTGGAAAAGTTGGAGATGTGTTTGGCAACGAATTAGTGCAGAGGACTAAGTATCAACTCTCGGTGGTATCAGGTCTGGGTGAGTTGAAGATTTTATATGCACAACGTCTGTTCTGTAATGAAGTGATGAACATAATGATGTTTAGAAAATACTTGTTCAATGAAATAGCAGTCTTCCCCAAGGAATTCACTACTACAGTTTGGGAGAGCACGAAGGAAGAAGTCTATGATTATGCTACGTTTGGTTTTGGAATCGTAATAACAGTAGAAGTGAAGGCGATCATGTTGTTTAGTCGGTTTTCGGTTGACTTTGAAGCTCATGGTCAGCTTTGCAGAGAACATCAGGGAAAGGAAGAGTGTCGTCGACTTCTTCTAGTGTAAATTGGATTGAGAGCTCGACCTGGTTGAGACTGTGTTGGAGAGCAGGAACAATGAAGCAGCCGGGAGCCATGATGAGGTGTGTCAGAGCAACGGATCCTGGTGACTGAAGAGGTTATAACAGAGGAAAATCGCTCGATTTCGAAATGTTCTATGTATAGTTTCACTAATGCAGCACTAAGTGAGCCTCCCACCAGCAGTCTGTTGACAATGATAATTTTGAAAAGAGAAACATGTGAAACAAACACATACTTCAACACGGTCACTATCCTCATCATTTCATTAGAGACTACAGACTCTGTGCATGTAACATCTTCAGCTCACCCAGACCTGATACCGCTGGGAGAGGGTTCAGAGTCCTCCTCACTAACTTTGTTGCCAAAGACGTCTCCAGTACTGAATTCCAAGTATGTATTAACTTCTACATCCACCACAAACAAAGATATTAGCAGGACGCAACACCAGCAGGTTCAATCCTTTGTAGGTGTATAGTACATAATTCCTTGCAAAGAGACCTACAAACACTCTTTTTTAGAACACCAATTTGCCAGCAGAATTAAAGATTTGAGAAATTCGTGTTTAACACGTAATCTTCCACTACTATTTAATCGACTACAGATGCAAGATGGACGGAGTGGTGATGTATATCAGAGATAATTTCAGCTGTTGCATTTGCCAGGATATAAAACTAGGAGAGAGAGTCAATGAATCTATTTGGTTTCAGTGTCTGAAGTAACGTGAAAAGTCAATCATGGGAGTGATTTACAAGCCCCGAACTCTAAAATGATAAGGAACGCTGAAGTCCTGTAATTCTCGCTATGGCAAGCCCCCCACATCATGCTATGGCAAGCCCGCCACATCTCGTGATGGTAAGCCCCCCACATCTCACGATGGCAAGCCCCACACATCATGCTATGGCAAGCCCCCCACATCTCGTGATGGTAAGCCCCCCACATCTCACGATGGCAAGCCCCACACATCATGCTATGGCAAGCCCCCCACATCTCGTGATGGTAAGCCCCCCACATCTCACGATGGCAAGCCCCACACATCATGCTATGGCAAGCCCCCCACATCTCGTGATGGTTAGCCCCCCACATATCACGATGGCAAGCCCCACACATCTCGAGATGGCAAGCCCCCCACATCTTACTATTGCGAGCTCCAATTTCTCGGATCAAGACTACATTAGCAGGAAGACTTTTTTTTCCTGACTTATGGTTTCTCTTCCCAAAGAGTTTAGCGATTTTTGTAGAAAGTAATGAAAGTGTATGGAGTGATTTCCTTAGAGTTTCAGTCTCTGTTGTATAGGTAAAATAATATATTTGTTATATTCTAGACCACATCTTCCGTTACACATATGACTTATTCAGTGTAGCAAAAATATATTTATTTTACCAAAGATCAAAGATGAGTTTGTGCTACAGCTCTTGGCTCCCAAAACAGATGCGACACATCTTCGGGTCTGGATATTTCTGGCAACAAACTCTAAAAATATTAACCTACAGTTCCTGGGCCCCAAGACATATGTTTCTGACCATGTATGTAGATCTTAAGACACATCTCTCGGTCCCGCTAAGGTAAATAAGCTAAGGTTCTTATTCTTATAAATAAAAAGACACAAGCAAGTTCATAATGTTATGGTGTATAAAGCAGCTGTATGTAAGATTTATTTGTGGTAAACAAACTTTTCTATTTACGATTAAACAAAGGTGCACACAGTCATTTATTCACATGCAGGTGACATTGCTATGTATATGCAATGCGACAATGCGACATATGTGCAAGAATATATGGTCGAGGCGAGCCAGGCCACCAAGGGGTACGCAAGAAGCCTATGACTGAAGCAACGTGGTAACAGTATTGCGGTGACCAGCTTTCCATTTCACTCACACACCTACATGGGAAAATATAACAGTCACTACTACCATTACAACTCTATACATCGCTCTACAACTTTCTACAACTCTCTACATCACTCTACATCTCTGCAAACATTACAACTCCTACAGCCATTATAAATCACAAGTGCTCACAATTATCTCTACAACCATTACAACTTTTACAACCATTACAACTCACATACGCTCACAACTATCTTTACAAAGTCACGACTCTATCACATCACAACCATTACAAGCAGATACAACCTCACAAGCAGACACTACCACACAAGCAGACACAACCACATACACAGATACATACATACACACACACACGCACGCACACACTCATGTACAAGCACATACACATACACAAGCACATACATGTACCAGCAGTCACACTTCCACTTTCATATAGAGGCATAACAAATTACATTAAATGAAAGCAAATTTAGGTTTCTGGCCACCTTGTCATCGATGCCGATGCTGGGAGACTACTATCTCCCGTTTTTGCATTGGACACAATTGCCTTATTCACGGGTATCTCATGGAGGGGTCCTGTTCCACTCTGTGAGACTTGTCAAGTTCCAGGTTTGGTTTGCCATATTCTGTTGGATTGTCCGGTCTATCAAGGGACATGCAGAATTTACCTCCGACGTCGTCAGCGCTCTAAAGCTCTTACTTTATCTTCTCTCCTTGCTGACAGACCCACCTTTGACTCAGACTCATTCGTTGATTTTTTGACAGCAACTAATTTACTACACAAACTTTGATGATCATTCCTCTAGCACTCCTCACGGACCATTCTAACACTTCTCCTGTTGTCTACTCTACCAGTGCTACTTCATAATCCTGCACTATCCCTAATTAATAATAATAATATAATAATAATAATAATAATAATAATAATAATAATAATAATAATAATAATAATAATAAAAGCAATAATAATAATAATAATAGACTGCCCATGGGTTACCCACTTAGTACTGTATTGGCGAACCGAGCAATTTTCATCTATTACATCCTCTTAAGTCACCCCCGTCCATTGTGTTGATATTCTCATCATATCTCCCAGACGCTTTAACATTCCTGCTCTCCAACACAACGTCAACCAGGTCAGACCCTTCAATCCAGTTTACATTAGAAGAAGTCGACGACACTCTCCTTGATGTTTTTCTCTGCAAAGCTGACCAGGAGATCCATTTTTATAAAGTCTACGGAAAACCGACCAAACAACATGATCTGCACTTCTGCTCTTACCACGATTCCTAAACCAACCGTAGCATAATCATATACTTTTTTCTTAGTGCCTTCCTAAACTTTAGTAGTGAATTAATTCCTTGGTGAAGACTGCTCTTTCATCAAAAAAGTATTTTCTAAACTTTACTTGTAGACGTCGTGTATATAAAATCTTCAACTCCAGACATGCTATCGCCGCGAGAAGATACATATTCCTCCACACTAACTCCGTTGCCAAACACGCTTCCAACTTCTTTTCCAATACCGCATTCAAAAACAATCAAAGGCTTCACCAGTAAGGGACGCAACCAGGTTCAATCCTCTGCAGGTGTAAATATAATCCCTTACAATGACTGCAACGAATTAAATAGGTGAGACATTCACAGACCTCCTAACACGTTTTTTTTAGAACACAAATAAGTCAGCAGAATGAACGACTTGAGGAATGCCTGAGTTTTACACAGAAACTTCCACTACCATTTAATCAACCACAGAGACGCACAATTCAACTCCAGGTAAAAAGACACAGGATCTTGGAATCATCACTTATCTGTACATGAAACAATTTTAACCAGTTCAGAGGATTTTATGACATAGCTGAACCCCTTTCCAGGATATTAAGAAATCTACTTGGCCATGAAAAGTGATGTGGTGATACCGACAAAATGTGGAAACAGATTTATGTACGAGTCTTTTTTTACTACTGGCCCATGCCAGGCAATCAACTTCAAAATTCCTCACCTGACATTCACGTCACTGCGCTCCTTATATATACTCAAGTACTTTGTCTTCAAGTAGATCTGTTGCTTCATGAAACCCAGTGTGCGGGCGAAATGTAATCTATAAAGGACCGCATAATGCTGCATTTGTTTCTATTTTTCCAAGGTTATTTTTCATCAACATATACTGTTGGTTAAGCCTTATTCATCACATTATGCTGCACATTGTAGATCACCGTATTACAGAACTGACACAGAAGAGTGGAAAACGTCCAGAGACGGATGACAAAATTGATTCCAAGTACCACCTACTGGGATAGACTGAGGGCAACGAATGAACACTCTCTAGACAGTCGTAGAATTAGGATGGGTATGATTGTTGTATATAAGTGAAAAACAGGGATAAATAAAGGTGACTGAATAATGCACTAAAAATATTTAAGTAAGACAGGACTGGCAATAATGGGTTCAAGCTGGAAAAAACAGATTTAGAGAGAATATAGGAAAACATTGGTTTGGTAATAGAGTTGTCATTGAAGTTAAAAACCTTATTAAAGCCTTAAATATAGGTTAAGCAAGTACTTAAGTGGGTGTGGGTGGGTGTGAGCCGGAAATGACGTAAGCAAACACTAGGACATTACTGTTACAAAACTCAAAGGTCTTGGAACCTTACCTTGGGCCAGTAAGCCTGCAGCAGTGCTCCTGCCTTTTTAAGAGGGTGTGACTTGGACCTGCCTAGCATCAGCCAGTAGGCCTGTTTCAGTGATCCTTCTTTCTTATGTTCTTTACATCCAGTTTGGCTTACATAAAACCTATGGCGTATAAGGAAAACACTCACAGAAGAAACTGTGTTCCAAATTCAGGTTCGAAGTTTTCTCGTTATATATTATTTTATCATCAGATGCACCATTTCCAAATAAATAAATGCGACAAACAATTAAATAGTTTCACGCTCAGTAGGGTGGAAGTGACAAATTAGTGTCGCTGCCGCCAGACGAAGGGGAAACTCTTTTGATCTTTGTTTCTAGAGCATTCAGGAGAAAATGTGAAAAAATCATCTTATAAAAATTGTTTTTGTTATTTCCTGTGTTTGGGAAATATTTTTTCACTCTACATCCACTGTTTCTCATAAGTTTGCTTTACCACTCTTTATTACTTTGCTTCTCTTGTCTGCCTTTCTGCCTTATAACCACTTGCTATCAAGACTGCTGCTTTACCATTAGATATCCACCAGCTCTTTCAAGTCTGCCGTTTCGGTCAATATACTCTACTGCAGCTCTCTCTCAATTCTACTTTTTCCATTTTATATCTTAACTTCAATTCCGCTCTTCTTGCTGTATGTACATACTAGCTCACCCACGTCTCGCTTACTGCTTTATAATCCACTAGCTGTTTCAAGTGACGGTGAAGGTTTGTAAGCCAAAGGAGGAGGCAGTTAGGTTAAGATATAAACAACTATTGGAGGATAGATAGGGTAATGAGAATATAAGCAATTGGGTTGAAGATGTATGGGGTAGGTTTAAGTATGTAGTTAGAGTCTTCAGCAGAAGTTTGTGGTTATAGGAAAGTGGGTGCAGGAGGGAAGAAGAGCGATTGGTTGAATGATGATGCAAATAGAGTTAGTAAGAGAGAAAAAGTTAGCAGATGGGTGTTGCAAGGAGGGAGGAGTATTGGGAGAGGAAAAGAGAGGTTAAGCGAGTGGTGATGCAATGTAAAAAGAGAGTAAATGAGATAGTGGGTGAGATGTTATCAACAAATTTTGTTGATCATAAGAAAAAGTTTTGGAGTGAGATTGATAAGTTGACGAAGCCTTGGGAACAAATGGATTTTATTGCCAAAAATAGGAGAGGAGAATAATTAAATGGAGAATTAGAGGTATTGGGAAGATGGAGGGAATACAGTGTAACCTTGGTACTGGAACTTAATTCTTTCCAGAAGGCTGTTCAAGTGCCGATCTGTTCGAGTACTGAACGAATTTTTCTCATAAGGAATAATGTAAATTTGATTAATCCGTTCCAGACCCCCAAAAATACACTTACAGCCATTTTGTGGTGTATTTTCGTATGGAATTTATGATAGTATTTTCGTTTTCTTGGTCTCGTTTGATAGAATGAAAAATATGTTACAGAAATTGAGATGATTTTGAATGGTATACAAAGGTACTTTAACTTTAACATTGAGCTAAATTTAGCGGAAATGTTCCATTTTTGCTTATGTTCAAAAGTAAACAAATCACGTCACACGTCCAACACGCGTCAATATGCTATCACAAATATGCTATCACAAATATGCTATCACAAATATGCTATCATAAATGCGCTGATGTTATTTATATCATTTTTTCAATAATGCAGTAGTCTGCATAACAGTAAATTTTCAGTTTTTTTGTGTGCAAACAATTCAAAATGGAAAGCAAGGGTAATATAAGAGGGGCCCGAAGTAGGAGCTATAGGAGAGAGAGGCAGGGGCTAGCAGAAAGAGCATTCACTATCTGATGAGTCGTCTTAATAGGCGGATACTAACGGTGGCAATAATACGATGTGTAATTATGACAATATCAGTAAAGGTTATCTATCACATCTATTCCAATTTCATATCAGAAACACAATAGATAACCTAGAAGCAAAATGAAGATGCCAAAATTAATAAAATGCATATTATATGAAAAGATAGAGGCGGTGTTTACATCTGGGCAAACACACTCTAATCAATTTTCTATTTGGTTGACTGTTATCACTAATCTCCTTAGGCCTCATGGTGACTTATTTATACGAATAATATAAAAAATACGAAGATACACGAAATAGTTTACAATGAAGTTAAGAGGAGTTTTGAACAACTGCGGGGAGACTGATGCACATGTTTTGGTAGGTCGTGTTTGTTTGGTTGAGTGCCCGGCAAACGGTCGACTACTGAGCGATTTTTTTCCAAACAAAACGTTCGAGTAATGAATTGTTCGAGTATGGAGCTGTTCACGGACCAAGGTTTCACTGTATTTTGAAGAATTGTTAAATGTTGATGAAGACAGGGAAGCTGTGATTTCGTGTATAGGGCAAGGAGGAATAACATCTTGAAGGAGTGAGAAGGAGCCAGCTGTGAGTGTGGGGGAAGTTCGTGAGGCAGTGGGAAGAATGAAAGGGGTTAAAGCAGTTGGATTGATGGGATAAAGATAGAAATGTTATAAGCAGGTGGGGATATATTCTGGAGTGGTTGGTACTTTTAATAAATGTGTAGAAGAGCATATGGTACTTAGGGGTTGGCAGAGAGCATGCATAGTTCCTTTGTATAAAGGCAAAGGCGACAAAAGTGAATGCAAAAATTATAGGGGAACAAATCTGCTGAGTATTCCTAGTAAAGTGTATGGTAGAGTTATTATTGAAAGAATTAAAAGTAAGACAGAGAGTAGGATAGCAGATGAACAAGGAGGCTTTACAGTAAAACATACAGGTGAACAGTATCTGCATAATGATAAAGGGCTTTTTTTGGTGGCATTTATGGATTTGGAAAAGGCGTATGACAGGGTGGACTGGGAGGCAATGTGACAGATGTTGCAGATGTATGGAATAAGAGGTAGGTTATTGAAAGAAGTGAAAAGTTTTTACGAGGATAGTGAAGCTCAGGTTAGAGTATGTAGGAGAGAGGGAGATTATTTCCCAGTAAATGTAGGACTTAGACAAGGATGTATGATGTCACCATGGTTGTTCAATATTTTTATAGATGGGGTTGTAAGAGAAGTAAATGCTCGTGTATTGGCAAGAGGTTTGGGGTAAAGAGATGTTGATTCTATCACAAAATGGGAGTTGTCACAACTGGTCTTTGCTGATGACACTGTACTCTTGGGAGATTCTGAAGAGAAGTTGAAGAGGTTGGTGGATGAGTTTGGTAGTGTATGTAAAAGAAGAAAATTGAAAGTGAATATCAGAAAGAGTAAAGTGATGAGGATAAAAAAAAAATAGGTAACAAAAGATTGGATATCAGGCTGGAGGGAGAGAGTATGGAGGAGGTTAATGAATTCAGATATTTAGGAGTGGTCGTGTCAGCAGATGGGTCTATGAAACATAATTCGAATCATTGGAGTGACGAGAAAATGTGAGTGTTGCACTGAGGAGTCTGTGGAGACAAAGAACTTCAGCCATGGAAGCAAAGATTGGATTGTATGAGAGTATAGCTATACCAACACTCTTATATGGTTGTGAAGCATGGGTGGTGAATGTTGCAACAAGGAGAAGGCTGGAGGCAGTGGAGATGTCGTGTGTCTGAGGGCAATGTGTGGTGTGAATATAATGCAGAGAATTCGTAGTTTGGAAATTAGGAGGAGGTGCGGGATTACCAAAACTATTGTCCAGAGGGCTAAGGAGGGGGTGTTGAGGTGGTTTGGACATGTAGAGAGGATAGAACCAAATAGAAAGACGGCCTAGGAAAGGTTGGAGGTTGGTTGCAAAGAAGGTTTTGTTTGCGAGGGTCTTGAACTTCCGGCAAGCATGCGTGAGCGTGTTAGATAGGAGCGAATGGAAACAAATGTTTTTTAGGACTTGAAGTGCTGTTGGAATGTGAGGAAGATAACATTTATGAAGAGATTCAAGGAAATCGGCAGGCCGTACTTGAGTCCAAGAGATGAGAAGTACAGTGTCTGCACACTGCAGGAGGGGTGTTACTGTTGCGGTTTTGTAATTGTAGTGTAAGCGTCCCCCTGGCAAGAGAGTGATGGTGTGGATGATAGTGAAAGTTTTTCTTTTTCGGGCCACCCTACCTTGGTGTGAAACGGCCGATGTGTTAATAAAAAAAATTAGGATCTAGCTCTGTCAAGTCGTCTATTATTTATTATTTTCACTATCTCTCTCTTATGTCTTTCTTTCTACATGCATCCAGTAGCTGCCTCAAGTTTGTTAAACCTTTCTATATCTACTATCTCTCTCATGACTGCCTTAGCTCTCTGCATTCTCTAGCTCTCTTATATTTGCTTTACCACTCCATGTTAACTATCACACTTGCGTATGTTTTAAGTGTGACTAAATCCACTTGCTCTTTCAAGTCTGTTCATTGTATGACTATACTAAATCTTTAAAGACTCCTTAAACGTGCTTTTTATATCTAATTAACCTTGAAAAACCTGCTCATTTTTCACTGGGTTAATTTCTCTGATCGCTAAGATTAATAGTGATAATGTTATTCTGGTGGAGTTTCATTTGGGTAAATGGGTCCCAGGTCGGCGGTTCATTTGCTTAATGCGAAAACACCTTTTTCAAGTAAGATCTGTGTATTATGAAAGTGATTACCTCTTGAATATTAAACTTTTTGTGCACTATGCATTTAAGTGAGTGTTTCTCTATCATTAAAATGTTGTAAGAAGATTTTTTTTCAGTTATCGAGGAGAAGGGGTCATAGGTTTGTGTCACCACTTCACTCAACACTGATTCGACCTGAGTTCATCGTAACCTGTTGATTCCTATCACATTTGCTTTTCGGATTGTGTAAATAATTGACTTATCTTTCCTTCCAGTTCATGTCACTTTGCTTATGCCTTCCCAAGGACGGCTGGATTCATGCTGAGATACCACAAGTGGTTAAAATGAGGCACATACGACGTTACATCTACGTTCCTCTTGTAGGTGAAACGTAGTTATAGTAAGATAGTTTTGCTATACGTGTCGGTGTTCATTGTCCAGCAAGAACCCAAACGTCGACAAAAGTTTCGTTTCAAATTGATAGCCATTTGTTTATTGATCCAGACGTGGTATTGTTACCTGTGTTCTTCACATATTTGTTAGCTTATCCAGACACAGAATTGTTACCTGTGTTCTTCAAATATTTGTTAATTGATCCAGCTAATTAAACCAGACACAGTATTGTTACTGTGTTCATCAAATATTTGTTAATTCATCCAGCCATGGTAAAGTTCTTCAAAGAGCTGGATGAAAAGCTCATCATAGAAACCAAAGACCACAGAGCGACCAGCTTCCTCTTTCAGATACTCAGTGTAGCGATCCAGAGAGGAAATACCTGCAGCATTCTGGGCACGCGGCCCATTGCCGAGAAGCTGGACGAAGTAATCGAGATGTAGCTCTGAGTTGTTATCTGTTTTGTTTTACTTTCTACTGTATTTTTGTGAATGTTTTGTCAATGTATTTTGTCTTTAAATAAAATATATATCAAATATAAGGGGTGGTAGCAGAAAATTCTTAAACAGCTTCAGGGAGAACCTTGAGTTTTCCATGAAGCAAGTTTATTCTTTTCTCTGAGGATGAGGGTCCCGAGGACAGTTCTAGAGGTGATACTTCCCTATATATATATATATATATATATATATATATATATATATATATATATATATATATATATATATATATATATATATATATATATATATATGTATATACATATATATATATATATATATATATATATATATATATATATATATATATATATATATATATATATATATATATATATATATATATATATATATATGTCGTGCCGAATATGTAAAACTGGTCAATTAACAAGAACTCATTCAAAATTAAGTCCTTTCTAAAATTTTCTCTTATACGTTTAAAGATATATTTTTTTTCATTAATGTTAATGTAAAAATTTATAATTTTGCAATAAAAGAATCTTAGAAAACTTACCTAACCTTATTATAACAAGTGCAATTTATTTTAGCCTATCCCAACTAAATATATTTTAGATTTGTTTACAATAATTTAATACAAAACAAACACAGTGAAATATATTTTTTTCGTTAGGTTCAGAATGATTTTGGCGAAATTATTGGATATGCAAATTTTCGCTTGTCCTATATGGAAAGATGAGCGTTGCTATTTAAGCCAAGATCGCAAGTTCTGCCTATTCGGCACGACATA
>NC_091306.1:49761893-49779393 GCF_038502225.1 Cherax quadricarinatus
CTGCTGCAGCATATGGGCGCCTAGCAAACCTCAGAACAGCATTCCGACATCTTAATAAGGAATCATTCAGGACCCTGTACACCGTGCACGTTAGGCCCATATTGGAGTATGCGGCACCAGTTTGGAACCCACACCTAGCCAAGCACGTAAAGAAACTAGAGAAAGTGCAAAGGTTTGCAACAAGACTAGTCCCAGAGCTAAGAGGTATGTCCTACGAGGAGAGGTTAAGGGAAATCAACCTGACGACACTGGAGGACAGGAGAGATAGGGGGGACATGATAACGACATACAAAATACTGAGAGGAATTGACAAGGTGGACAAAGACAGGATGTTCCAGAGATTGGACACAGTAGCAAGGGGACACAGTTGGAAGCTGAAGACACAGATGAATCACAGGGATGTTAGGAAGTATTTCTTCAGCCACAGAGTAGTCAGTAAGTGGAATAGTTTGGGAAGCGATGTAGTGGAGGCAGGATCCATACATAGCTTTAAGCAGAGGTATGATAAAGCTCACGGCTCAGGGAGAGTGACCTAGTAGCGATCAGTGAAGAGGCGGGGCCAGGAGCTCGGACTCGACCCCCGCAACCTCAACTAGGTGAGTACACACACACACACACACACACAGACACACACACACACACACAGACACACACACACACACACTCACACACACACACACACACACACACACACACACACTCACACTTACACACACACACACAAACACACAGTTGTGAGCACCAAATATCAGCAGGAAAAGAGTACAGATATATTGCAGACCATTTTTCTCTTGTGTAAAGGGTAAAAGGACTCACAGTATATTGCACTCCATTTCTTCTTTTGAAATTTTGTCGAGTATTTCCTCTTTTCTCCAGTTATGTTGAAATCACACATACAACCCGCGTTTTTCACTTGTTTTAAATCTAGAGCAACAAAAGTTATCACTGAAGAACAATTAAAATACGAGTGAAGGAAGGGAGAGATGAAGGAAGGGGGAGATGAAGGAAGGAGGAGATGATGGAAGGTTAACGTGAATGAAGGGGAAGATGAAGGAAGGGGAAGATGAAGGTGGGTGGCAGGACTTAGATACTGAAATAGATGGAATGAAGAGCAACTTGGGTAAGAGCTTATAATAAAGTTAAATTTCGTTTGTGAGGATAGTGTACATGAAGGAAGGACCACTGCAGCAGTCCTACTGGTTGATGCTAGGCAGGTCCAAGCCACACCTGCTGAAGAAGGAACACTGATGCAGGAGTATTCTCATGATCATCATTAACTTGAAGATTATTAATCAATGATTCCTCTTTCGAAATAACCAAATCAAGCAGGTTATTTTCTGTAGTTGGTTCTCTCAAAATTGTTTTAAAAAACAATCTTAGTTCTTATCAAGAAAGTCACTAGACTCAAGATTTCCTGTCAAATTGCTCCAATTAATTTGTCTAAAGTTAAAATCTCCCATTAACACAACATTTTCCTATCTAGATTCCTCATAAATTTCGTCCCACAGAAGTTTACTGCATTCCCTATCAAGGTTTGAGGGCCAGTAAATCACACCCAAATTTAGTTTTTCACGACCCTCGAGAAACTGTAGTGCAACAGTTTAAATTTTATCGGACATACATCGCCACTCCACCACCTTTCCTGTTCACCCTATCTGTGTGCATTAATTTATAACTTGTATGTGGTCTTCAGAAGGCATTCTCTATCTTTCAGGTTGAATCAGGTTTCTGTTATAGCAATAATATCTATGCCTCACGCAAATGCAATTAATCCTACCTCATTTTTGATGTTCCTACTATTCGCATAGTAAACATTAAGGGAACTAATCACTGCTTTCTGCTGCCTCTCTTTGTTTGCTGATTAGTTCTAATTCATTTATTAGTCACTTAATGAACAATGTTTTTAAACATATTTAAGGTATCCTGAAAATATTAACTGCTTTCATCCCACACATACCGATACCTCTATATTCTGTCTTTAAAGTCCTGGACAACTCGACAACGGCCACCTTCAGAACTGGCTAAAGCTACTACATTTGCCGCAGAGAGATATACCCTGTTCCTTGCATATATATCACGTTTCCAATGAAAGTGTCCCATTTGTCAATGAATGCGAGTGCAAGTTCCTTGTAGTACCTGTCTAGCCAGCGACTTACACCAACTGCTGTAGACATCCATGCATTGTTGTGGCATGCAAAGAGTATGTTGCAATTTATTCTGCGTATGTCACACTTCCACATAGGCTGCCTCCCAACCAACGAGCCAGGTGCTAAGGGTTTAACGATCAATACGGTACCCGCAGTTAAATCAGTACCTTGGTTCATTGACTAATCACAGGCAAGCCCGATACAGCTGAAGCAACGTGGTTCACTTGTGGTAAGCGAACTGACAGACTTGCCCACCTGCTGGTTGAGAACAGTGCACACTCTCTGGCTTCTGCTTTGTAATCTTCTACTTTGCAATCTGTACACTATGTACATATTGTATATACCGTACATACTTGTATAAATTATCTGGTGAAGGTAAATATATATTATATTCTATTGATTTGCTGAACATTCCCATTACAACCAGGTCTCACAAACCATTCATTACCTGTGTTACTAATAATTGCCCACTCCCCTTCTAGGTAAGATGCTACATATGATCCGGTCCCCTCCTTTAGACCTAATTAAATTTATAGCTGACCTGTACTTGTCTAGCAGTTCCTGTCTTCTGCCCTTCCAAATAATGCTCCCATTACCTGACATTATATTTTCAAACCTCTTGACAGTGTCACCATCACCAGCTCCTGGGAAAACACCCTTTGTCTCACCTCCCTATCTTCGTTACAGAGAGCACAGTCAACATATCGTACATGTGAATAACCGACCACAAAGACATTCCTACCTTTATTAGCAGAGGAGTTAGTGGTACCTTTAACTTCATTGATCATTGAAGTACACTCGTCCTGAAGAACAAAGAAACAATTTCCTACCTTCAAATCTTCTCTTTGATGTTTCTTCCTGAAAACTTCTACCTACTTGTGACAGCTGCTAATCTGTTCCTCACTCCTGGTAATCTGTTTCCCTTCTCTAACTTCCTTCAAAACCTTGAGCTCAGATTCTTAAAACACTACAGAAGAAAGCCATGGCGCTCTATAACACTCTACACTAATCCCTGAAGATAATACAGATTTGGTAAAAAGAACTAACATGGCTGTGTCTGAAAATTGAAAATTAAAAGGATCATGATAGAAATGAGGAGTTATGTCGAAGGGGCGGTAACAATGAAGGAATGGACAAATGAAAACATTCACCACCAGCGATACCATAAGTGGTCGAGGGGTCACAGTAGATGATAAGGGACACAAGAAAGAAACTGGTGACAACAGACAATGTACTCTGAGATGAAAGCCACTGAATAGAGAGGTAGATCATAAATGCTGTCTGGATCTGAGGAGACCAATAGCAGACTAAAAAATAAGGAGAAAGAGTTGATAGAGGAACATGACATTACATCAGTTATTGATTGCATAGAGGAAGTGATAGGGTAGATGGGAAATTATCAGAGGATCTATAAGTCCTACAATACCTGACCAAGCTAACCTTCTGGTCGCACATTACTTGAAACATGATTCTGAGACTGAAAGCATGTTTGAAGCTAAAATTAAATTACTATTCATGTCTGAAATAAGCAGAGCATTCCAAAAATTGAGGTTGCAGGAAAAGAGAACACCCAGCCACATGCATTTTTTCCAAACTCATCCTCAGCCCAACTTCTTGCAAACTCCTTCCACTAATACAACTGTAACCTGCACCCAGTCGCAATTCTCATACCAACCCCAGCCTCACCTGTCCCTTCAAAGATGAATGAATAATGTATGAGAAACATTGTAGAGAAAAGAAATCTCATAGTATAGTACACAAATGCAGATGGGACATCACACGCTGCTATTAAATATATGTTAGTATGAATAAAAGAGGAAATCCCAGATCACAAAGTTTTCGCAAAGACAAAACTATATTGAAACTATAAATGATGTCATATTCCCAAGAGAATATCTGGAAAAGAAGAAAGCAAGAGGACAAGCATGAGAAAAAAGTGTTGCACTGCTAATGAAAAACGAGTTGAATTGTGAAGCAGTGAAAGGAATAAAATAAATGAATCAAATGGCTAAAAACTAATCACCATCAAGACTGGGGAAGAGGATAACAGTAATCTACATTCTATCATTAAACAGCTGGAGACCGAGGCAGGTATATAAAAGAAAATTAAAGTGCTGGCCACCACTGCTTCAGAAACAGTCCTGAACCACTTCCATGAAGTCACTGGACTCCAGATTACCGGTCAAAGAAGTTCAGTCAATTTGACTAAAGTTAAAATCCCCTACTATCACTACGTTATTGTGTCTAGAAGCCCTGACAATTTCGCCCCAAAGTCTCCCTCTATCGCGATCCAAGCCTGGAGGTCGGTATATTACACCTAGAATAAGTTTTTCTTGACCTACTAGAAACTCTACCCAAACAGATTTTGTTTTGTGTTTTTATGCAACAATTTATATTTTCACGTATTTATAACGCAACTCCACTCTCTTTCCCATTATATCTATCTATATGGAATAACTTAAACCCTTGAATATGACACTCGGCAATCGTATCTCGACTCTTTAAATTATACCATGATTCAGTTATTGCAATGACATCAAAATTCCTACTACACGCTACCAAACGTAATTCATTAATCTTATTTCTTGCACTTCGACTGTTAGCATAAAATGCATTATTATGTTTTTTCTTCTGCACTTTTTTCCTATTCAGCTTTGCTTTTACACAATTTCTGTAATTATCATTACCCTGTGTTACCCGATGGCTGTTTTTATTAAGATTCATATGAAACCTAAGACAGTATTTCCACACTCGTTAGCTTCCATTCCTAAACCCATACCTCTAAGTAATCCTGGTTTAAAGTCCCAACAACACCCTCAACTGAACTAGCAAGAAAATCCACACCTATCCTTATAAGTGAACCCCATCCCTGGCATACATTTCATTTCTATCCTAGAAGTGGTCCCAGTTGTCAATGAATGGTACTACATTATCCTTACAGCGTTTGTCCAGCCGACAATTTATACCAATTGCTCTGGACAACCATTCATTTCCAAGACCCCTTCTTGGCAAAATGCCACATATATCAGGCCCCCCTCCCTACTTCCTAATTATGTCTGTTGGTTACTTCTATGCTTGCCTACATCACTGCGTAAAGCACTGAATCAGATAATAGGATTGATCCCATTACCATTCATGATGTCAAGCCGGCTAACAATATCCTCACTATTTTCTGCATACTTAGCAGCAACGTTAGATGTTCATCACACTTCTAGAAAATATCTTGAGTCCTTGGGTACTTAGGCCTCAGCTCGAGTACGAAATGGTGTTGAAAGAGTCACCGTGCCCTTGTCACAGGCTCCACCTGCAATAGGGCTGTAAACGGTAATCCACTTGACATGAAGACGACTCACCGTACTCTTCCCATAGGGTTGGTTCTGTCATATGGCTGTAAGCGGTACACACTTGACATGAATGTTCACTGAGGGAATGCTCAAAGCGACAGCATGATCCACTCTGTAGAGCTAGGGCAAGCTGAGATGAAGCGAGCACGTCTATGCAGCTACAACCTCGGACCTCTGCAACCACCCTGGCTGCAGCTTACATGCTGCACCACTAACGGGTTATCTTATGATTAAGACCCGTTTCAGGCCGTGTACTGGTGAACATTAAATGACAAACAACAACCCCCTTTCTGTCAGTGTGACTGTAAATGGTCCAAGTCGGACCGAAACGTCGTCGTAAGCTCTTCTCTCCTTTGTGTAAGCTATTTGTGTATAGAAAGTTTCAGAGATGAGACACAGCGACAAGTGGTCACGACTGGAGGTTCAAAACTCTTATGAGTCACAAGGATGTTTGCAAGTGTTTCTTCATTTATAGAGTTGGCAGGAAGCAGAATAATCTGGAGAGTGACGTAGATTTAAGGCTTTTAGAGGAAGATTGAGACACTTAAGCAACATATGGGAATCTTTATCCTGAATAAAGATTCCCATATGTTGCATAAGTGTCTCAATCTTCAACTTGTAGGTTTTTCAAACCATTCATCACACACACAGGCTCTTAGAGCAGGGAGACAGTAGACCTAATACCAACTAGCGATGAGGCGCGGCCATAAGCTAAGAGTCTAGCCCTGCAACTATTAATAGGTGAGTACAATTATGTGGGTCCACACACACACACATACCACAGACACACACATACCACACACATACACATACCACACACACACACAAACACACACACACACACACACACACACGCACACACACACACACACACAAGCAGAGGTATGATAAAGCTCACGGCTCAGGGAGAGTGACCTAGTAGCGATCAGTGAAGAGGCGGGGCCAGGAGCTCAGACTCGACCCCCGCAACCTCAACTAGGTGAGTACAACTAGGTGAGTACACACACACACACACATTTCTTTTCTCTCTCTCTCTCTCTCTCTCTCTCTCTCTCTCTCTATCCCTCTCGCTCTCTCTAAACTGTAGTAATTTCTATGTAGAGAGACCAGAGGAATCTCATGGCTGAGATCAGAAATAGGAAGATGGGCGGGAAATTGCATAATTCAGTTTCCGTGATGTCCAGCTAGGAGGCAAATGTTGCTAGCAAATACTACACTCAAATTTATCCTCTGGGGATCCGTCCTTCCTCCTCTCGATCGTTTGCCAAACACATGAGCGTGAAAGTGAGTGGGGAGAGAGGAGATAGAGAGGTGGAGGAGGAGGAGCATTAGAAAGAGGAGAACTAGGAGTAAAAGGAGAAGGAAGAGAAAGAGGACGAGGGCAAGACGAAGTGGAATAATAAGATGAAGAGGTAGAGGAGGAAGTGGACAGAAGAGGATGACAAAGTGAGAAATAAAGGCAATACGAGGAGAGATGAAGAGAAAATATGAAGATAGAATAGTTAAAGAGAAAACAAGTGAAGGAAAGACCAGGGAGGTGAAGAGATGACTAAAGTAACGTTACTGAGGAAGGGAAAAGAATTTAATATAAGTATTTTGTAAAGTTTTTAATTTCATCATATCTTTCACAGGTGACATGAGCGCTTCCTCTCCTCGTGCATGTCATCCACCTCTTATTTACCCCATCCTCGTGCATGTCATCCACCTCTTATTTACCCCATCCTCGTGCATGTCATCCACCTCTTATTTACCCCATCCTCGTGCATGTCATCCACCTCTTATTTACCCCATCCTCGTGCATGTCATCCACCTCTTATTTACCCCATCCTCGTGCATGTCATCCACCTCTTATTTACCCCATCCTCGTGCATGTCATCCACCTCTTATTTACCCCATCCTCGTGCATGTCATCCACCTCTTATTTACCCCATCCTCGTGCATGTCATCCACCTCTTATTTACCCCATCCTCGTGCATGTCATCCACCTCTTATTTACCCCATCCTCGTGCATGTCATCCACCTCTAATTTAACCCATCCTCGCGCATGTCATCCACCTCCATCCTCCTCGTGCATGTCATCCACCTCTTATTTACCCCATCCTCGTGCATGTCATCCACCTCTTATTTACCCCATCCTCGTGCATGTCATCCACCTCTTATTTACCCCATCCTCGTGCATGTCATCCACCTCTTATTTACCCCATCCTCGTGCATGTCATCCACCTCTTATTTACCCCATCCTCGTGCATGTCATCCACCTCTTATTTATCCCATCCTCGTGCATGTCATCCACCTCTTATTTATCCCATCCTCATGCATGTCATCCATCTCTCATTTATCCCATCCTCGTGCATGTCATCCACCTTTCATTTACCCCATCCTCGTGCATGTCATCCACCTCATATTTACCCCATCCTCGTGCATGTCATCCACCTCTTATTTACCCCATCCTCGTGCATGTCATCCATCTCTCATTTATCCCATCCTCGCGCATGTCATCCACCTTTCATTTACCCCATCCTCATGCATGTCACCCATCTCGTATTTATCCCATCCTCATGCATGTCATCTACCTCTCATTTATCCCATCCACTAGTACTTCTATACACCTACATATCTTCCACGAAGCCCTTCTTTCATCCTGGGTCATATGCTTCTCTTCTTCTGTCTTCCAGCCTCGTGCATATTCCCAACCAGTCTTTCATTCTTATGCATGTGTCCTTCTTTGGCAGGTCCCCAACTCTCATCTCTTACTTCTCTCTTCTCTGCAGTGTTTTTATTTCTCCTCCCCTTCTTGTGCATGCAACCTACCATCTCTCTACTGGCAAACATTTTCCACCAACCATCTTCCACTGAGGAAGGATAATGCTATCTAATAAAATTTCACCTTTTTCGTGATCCTGGGAAATATGCATCATTTCCCAAATCTTTATAACTAAGCAAAGTTTGAAAAAAACAATTTTGATCCCAGAGCTTTTGTGGTCAGGACACTTCTGGATCACTTGCAAGAAACACTGATGTAAAACTATTTTGTTCTAGGGTTTTACTTGGCAAATATAAAAACAGGGACTCACAAACCAGCATTCAGTTCAGCTCTGGCTGCCTGAGAAGACACATCAGAAGAAGTGAAATGGCATCAAGAGGCTGCCACATACATATGTGGTCAATTCATTATGACAAGAGTAAAGAAGTTCTCTGTAACAGCATCTAAGAAAAATGTGTGAAGCTTACAAAGCATATTCTGGCATGCCAGTTGTGGACCAAGACAAGACCTGGGTACCTCATATTGCTGGTGAAAATCTTAAGAAAACTTTGGAAGGTAAGAAACTCATTAGTTATATGATAGGTAAAATATTGAACAGGAATTTTTTTTAAATGAAATGTATGTAACAGAAACTAATTCTTTTGCACTTTTACAGGATGATATAGAGGAGAAATAAGAACCATGAAGTTTGGTGTTTCTAGAATATGACGTGAACCCACTGATCACTCAACCAACTGCTGCTTCTGTCTGGTGGTGGATCCTTCCATTCTCCGAACTGGGAAAAATGCACCTGCTATTTTTTATACAGACCTTCCTCTTCTATTGCACCAGTACCACACACGGCTCATCTTCCTGTACCTGCACCACAAGAAAGAAGTCAGCCGTTAGAAGAAACCAATAAATCAGACAATGAAGAGCACAGTGAACAAGACTATGATCTCACAGATGCAGCTGTTGGGAGGAATCCTTACTACCCAAACCAGACTTCAATGACCTTATCAGAGATCTTGGTTTGACGAAGTCAAATGCTGAGCTTTTAATTTCAAAGGCTCAAGGATGAAAGTGTGCAAGTGACAACCCAAAGAAAACGTCACCAACATTTCTCAACCTTCTTCACTAATGAAGACAGGCTGTGCTACTGTAATGATGTATCAAGCCTGTTTGATGCAATTGGAATTGCATGCAATCCAGATGAGTGGAGACTCTTCATTGACAGCTCCTCTAGAAACTTAAAAGCTATAAAATACAATTGGAACAAGTATCCATCTCTTCCCTTGGCTCATGCAGTACATCTTAAGGAGGACTACAACACTGTCAAACTTCTATTGGAAACTTTGAACTATGAACTATCGGAGACTTCAAAATGGTGGCATTTTTGATGGACTCCAAGGAAGTTTTACCAAATTTCCCCGTAATCTCTATCGTTGGGGTAAGAGAGATAGAGCAGCACATTACCAGAGGAAGCACTGGCCTGGAAGGACTGAGTTCTGAGTAGGAAGACAAAATATCAAACATAAACCATTGGGGGATCCTCAAAAGGTTCTGTTCACTTCATTACATATCAAACTAGTTTTAACCAAACACTTTGTTACAGCTCTTGACAAAGTGTCTGCAGCCTTCAAGTATCTTCCCCAAGCTTTCAGAGGCAATGGTGAAGACTAACATCTTCACTGGACCACAGGTCAGGAAAATCATGGAGTGCTCAAAATTTCCGAAGTATCTCACAGAGAAAGGAAAGGAAGCCTGGGAGAGTTTTGTTACTGTATCACAGGGCTTTCTGGGCAACAACAAGGCTGAAATTATGTGGAACTTGTTGAGACCCTAGTAAAAAACTAAGATCAGATGGGCTGTAGGATGTCTCTTAAGGTCCATATCCTCAATGTTCATTTTGACAATTTCAAGGAGAATATGGAAGCATGCTGTGTTTAATGGACTTTGAACACAGATATCAGGGATCTTATAATGAAAACATGATGGGAGACTACATTAGGGGGCTTAAACGGGAAAGATATTTGTTGCTGTTCGAAAATCAGAAAAACTGCTCATTTTTAACTTTGTAAATATGTTTCAGAAAGTTTAAAATAAAATTTGTGTAAATTTTAAGTTATTTATGTAAATTTTAGTTATTTTATTATATGCTTTTGTTTTACATCCAAAACTAGCAAAAAATATTGAAATATAGGCATTTTTTGTCAAAAATTCACCCTTTAAGCCATAAAAGCAAAGTTTAAAAGGAATAATGGGCATTTTCTATTGTTTTGCAATAAAAGGAGTTGGAAAATAACTCTTACTTGCCAGGAACTTAAATTGTGTTACGTAGTGTAATCTGCTCCCTCCCAACAAAGAGAGGAAACACATTCACCGTTATTCGTGTACATGTAATTGCTGTTTAGCCAGAAAACGAACTGATAGCCTATAACACCCTGACCCCTTATTTAGAGTGCAGGCATTGTACGTGCGACTTCTAGGGTTCAAGTCCGGTTTGCCGATTTGAAGAACATCTCCATAAATGTTATACTTCTCATACTCTAGCAGCACGACAAGTCACAAACACCACTTTCCTCCACTCCGATTTAAAGCAACTGCTAGATGTTAATTTGCTTCTGCATAACGGTTAGGAGAATCCTAATCAGACTGACTATCACACTAAATAACCAGTTTTAAAAGTGAAGGACAGGTCACAGGACTCATTAGCACTCCATCCAACAGAAAATCATCTTAGGTAACCAACAAGCAGTCGACGCAGTGGAATCTACAGTACCAGGAGCGTCAACCAATGCCCCCAGTAAAGGAGGCAATTTGAAGATCCATATGGAAGATAAACTGGAAGACTTGAGGAGAATGAGAAACGAATATGAAATTTTGATCCCTAAGACAATTTGTTCCTATCCAGATCGTTCTTGAGCTTCGTTACGAAGTTATGGGAACCTAGAGGGTAAAACACCAGTCTAGGAGTAAATGCAAAATTATTAAAAATGACCACGTTAGGGCCACACACACTCGTAATTTTAGAATAAACTCTAAACAGATAGTCAACACCTCTGGTTTGATTTTCAGGAAGGACAGATAAACTTACCTTCAGAAAAACAGACATAGACAAAACAGTATATGAACTACAAACCCGCCTTCAACACATATCACAAAAAAAATGTAAATAATACACTATTACTAGTTGATTATTGTTAAACAATAGGAAAATTAAACGTTATTTATGACGACAGCGAACAGCATACTCACGACTCACGAAATCGTAATGACACGATTGCAAACAAACCGTACCAAGAGCGGGGTTTGAACACGCGGTCTCAAAACTCCAGACTGTCGCGTTAGCCACTGGGCCAGATAGCTTCAATAACATTCATCCAATTAGGTATATTTCTACACCATAGGAAGGTTAGCATAGGCACCACTGTGTCCACAAATGCAAGTTTTTACAGACGAATCTCCCGCTAGCTCAGGTCCCCTCGAAGCCGTCAACACGATTCACGAAATCGTAATGACACGATTGCAAGCTGGCCCAGTGGCTAACGCGACAGTTTGGAGTTTTGAGACTCTGACCGCGGGTTCAAACCCCACCCGTGGTATATATTTTTTTTCAGCATACCCATTTTCTAGCTTCCAGCCTGCTCGTAAATACGTTATTGTTTCTGTATCTCCGCATCACTCACAGGCCCAATCAAACAACAGAACCAAGAACTTACAAGGGCCCACATAAACGCAAAACAAAACCCAAACAAATCTTACGACCTAAGTATTAAAACAAAATATTCCTAGGTACTTACGTCCATCCCAGCTCCATGACATTGCCCAAACATCTCCCGGGTGACGCTGTGACGTCATTTCTAAAACTTTCGCCAAAGCTCCGACATTATTTATAAAATTATGGATTACTTTTTTCAAACTATAAACAACTCATTTTATCTTTTATCTTTTCCATATAAAACATTATTTTTTAAAACAACTTATTACAATAAGGCTGTAGGTTACATTCCACCACCGCAGGTCTCACCCAACTAGCTTGATACAATCAGATGTGGCTAGTCAATAGAAGCTAAAAAAAAGGATAATTACCCTAGGGTCTAGCGAAGCTGGAATAAACATCAAAGGCAAGGAAAGTGCATCATTACAACAAGGACTGATCCTTATTTTAATTGCCTTGGTGCACTCTTCTTATGTTAACAGTAAACAAACCAAAACCCAACATATCCACTACCTCAAGAAAATAAACACTGCTAATCCGCAGACTCGTGAAGCTTGTTTAATTAAGGTAAAACGATCGGGTTTAACTAGCCAACAACCATGCTTTGAAGCCAGACCCTTAAGAGAAACCACGCAACATAACAACACAGTGCGGTCAAGCACCGGACCTTGATTCATTTAGCGATACAGCCAGATATACTGCTGAATGCGTTGCTCCCTGTACATTACTACAATAATAAAAAAATAACCTAGTTTATATCAGTGAAAAAAAAGGTCAGAAATTAAGAAAATTCTTATCTGTAAATCGGTATTACAGTCCAGTTAGACAAATACCTGCTTATAATAGGCAGAAACCAGGGTCCATACAACAGGATCTATACAAGTGATTCTTCATAAAAGAGTAAACATCCAAAAGTCTCCAGATTTGACAGTGCAGATATTAATTACTAAACTGAACAAGAATATCACATTATCAACCCTGTGCCACACTGTAATCTTTAGTAAGCAAGACTTTCTACGCAAAACACAGCACTAAGAGAAATATTAGGATAGCTCATGAGTAAAAAATATCAGACTAAAAAACTTGGTGGATAGTCTCAAATAATTTATCAAGTGGGAATGTTGTCATATAGAAAACACTGAAGTCATCACTGACGGCCCTCAGAAGGTAGGCTTCCGAAGCCTTCATCTACATTGTCATTCAGAGGAACCTTGGAGTCCCACATTAGTGATTCAAAACACAGGCGGATTCTGGGGAAAAAAACAAACACGTAAAATGAGCATTCACGTCCCATAATAATGGTGAGGAATCAATGCCAGCACCCTAGTACTCCAGTAGTCTAGTAGTCCAGTAGTACAGTAATCCATACGACACCAACACACTGGTGAGGTATACCAGACAGCACCCAAAAAAAAGTAAACATACCTTACCTAGGTATATAGAACTGACGTGACTACCACCAAAACACATACACACACACCAAGGTAATCTGATACCCCGACCACCAGCTCAACTCGCTTCTCTCCTCCGGGTGGTTAGAGATACCATATACTCACAAACTGCAAAACAAGAGCAGATAAATGGTCTAAACACTATGGTTACATTACGGTTTAATGAGTCATTATATTATGTACACTATTTACACTTGAGATAATGCCTCAGCAAAACATTCTCTGTTTACTTCACATAACAAATCACCAAGTTCAGAGGCTGTAGGTACAAGTTCCACGTTGTGAGTGTTTGACTGTGTTTCCTCATTAGGTGAAAGAAACGTGAAGGATTGTGGTCAAAATACACAGTAACAGAGTTACTGAGCCATTCACAGAAAATTGATGCGCAGTCAACATAAAAGCTAAAATTTCCTTTCCTGTGGTATTTTTTAATACTTAAGCACAGATAAATACTCTTAGTAACAATTCTGCGACCTCTAGCAATAATAAAGGAAACACCCATGCCACAGGCATTTCTTTGCACAACTCAGGCTGTATGAACCACATTGGTATATTTAAATAAAAATCTTGACTTTTCATGTCCCACACAAATCGCAAGTTGAGGAAGAGCTCAATTGATATTACAAACATGGAGATGTCACTGGCACACAAGGTCATGGAAATCGGATAAACCTGCCAATGTCTAGTTGACTTATAATTTCGATTCTAGTGCGTCAGTATCATTTACCTCGCGGTAGTCAGTGCACATGCTTAGGGTGCCATCTGGTTTGAGGCCCCTGAAATAAGGCGATGGAAACTGATTTATTTAGTCTCGATGTTCAAGTCTTCCAAAACTACATGGAAATATTTTATAAACTTTGATTCTTAGTAGACCTGATTTTTTGTATAACGAAGTTAATGAAGCATGCGACCACATGTTCGCATGCTTCATTAACTCCGTTCACCCTTCAAGCCTGGGCAGAAAACAAGCAGGTGATGTGGACTACACATGTACATCTACAATGGCTGTTATTTATCTCTAATGCACCAGGGAGGAAAGAGGGGCAGCTGCCAGCTTCAGGGAGTCCCACAATTACAGAACATATGGCGAATTTTGCCGTCTTTATATGCTTGTTCCCACAAGCTCAGAGACCTTGGCCCACGGGGAAAGAATGCATTTAAGTTACTGAAGGAGTTAGGCAAAACACTCATCAGGGTAACTAGGTATAAGGAGCAGCTAGTTTTCTGTTCCAGCGACTCAGCGCTGGGGTTCAGAGTAGTAATGCCTGCTGTATCCTGGGAATGCGCCCCAGCTCTGAGGAGAAGGATGAGATTTTCTCATTTTAATCTGTGATAAACACATAATAATTTGTACATGAAATGTATCCCTCAAACCTCATGTACTATATATATGCCGTCATTGTATCAGCATTGTAAACTTTTAAGCCCTTGTGTAATAAAATATACCTATTGGTAAAACAATATTAAACGATAAGGTGCTAGTGCGAGTGGTTTATTCAAATGCCTTCAGGTGAAAATTCAAATATTTTTCCTTGAAGCCTTTTTATCCACTTCTCCGAGGCTGTGGGTACCAACATTTGCACGATAGGTGGACCCCATAATATAAAAAATGTATGTATGTATGTATGTATACTGATCAATAACAACACTGGACTAGCCAAGGAGTCGAACCCATGCTGTTTTGGCCCGTCTCATGGTGAGAAAAAACGCATGACGCTTTAGACCACACAGTCCTTGTGGTCTAGTTTTCTCTAACCGTAAGGCGGGCCAAAACTGCATGGGTTCGATTCCTTGGCTAGTACAGTGTTGTTGGTTATATATATATATATATATATATATATATATATATATATATATATATATATATATATATATATATATATATATATATATATATATATATACATATATATGTAAGTCTCCATGGGGAAGTGGAACAGAATTCTTCCTCCGTAAGCCAAGCGTGTCGTAAGAGGCGACTAAAATGCCAGGAGCAAGGGGCTAGTAACCCCTTCTCTTGTATATATTACTAAATGTAAAAGGATGAACTTTCGGTTTTGGGTCACCCCGCCTCGGTGGGATACGGCCGGTGTGTTGAAAGATATATATGTATATATATATATATATATATATATATATATATATATATATATATATATATATATATATATATATATATATATATATATATATATATATATATATATATATATATATATATATATATATATATATATATATATATATATATATAATATATATATATATATAAACTTTCCAAGTCCAAGTAATTTACAGGTTAGCTATCATTGAACGTCTCTGAACATTGAGGATCTCCTCCATTTACCATATTGATTGTTAAAGTTATAATGGAAAGGCTTCGTTGGCAGAGTAGCACTGAACTTGTAATTAACTATAAACAAAGTTAAATTGCAATTACATGAAGTATAGGTCTTTACGCATGACTACGATCCTGTGTTTGACAGTGTTTATGTGTAGGTTGAGATTAGCTGTTTGGAGTTACAACTATTGTACTATTCATGTTTTTTTTTTTTTTTGCCTGTTTTCTTTGATTTATAATGTCTGCTTATTGATCCGTGTATTGATCTTACTCATTGCTTAATTTTTTGTGTTCTTCTTAATTCATGACATTTAATGCTGCTTAGTATTTTGAGGTAAATTCATATGTCGACTTCTTTAAGTGCTTTTATAGCAATGAATTTCCAATTGTCTGTCTGGATTTTATCTTTTTTGGATTTATTCTTTTCTTTTGTGGTCTGAGAACAATTTTATGTTATTGAAGTATTTTAGGAAGGAAACGAACCCTAATGAAACCTCTTGCAGAAAAATTTGATAATTTAAATCTAATCAGAAGTCACTTTATATCTCTCTATTACTTAGGTATTTTATTATCCATTAGTGTCTTTTACGTTTATATATTAGTCTTCGGTGTTGTATCTTGTCAAAAAAACATTCTTTCCAGCTTAATTTCTTCCGTGTTACTTAAGTTTCAATTTGATTTTTGAGAAACTATTTTTCCCCTCTGAATCATTGTTATCTCGAGACTGGATTCTCTATGTGTTTTACAGTCACTTTTTTCTTATTATTTTCATTGCTTTGCAATGGATGCTCATTAAGACTGTAGTCAATATTTTAGTGATATGTGTCTGCTCAATACGTAAATATTTTTATTAATTATGGGTTTCCATTTGTAAGTCACCCTAACTGCTTCAACTGATAAATTTTTAATTTTCCCGATGTTTATTCAGTGCAATTACGCTCTTGATAGTATCCAGGGTGGTAAACTGTTTTTTCTCTTCGAATATGTTGTATCTAGAATAGTTACACATTTCTCTACTTCTTAAGATGTTGCCTACAAATCCAATAGTTGTATTACGTTTCACATTATAAGTTGTTCCTAAAGTATTAAAATGAAATATTTTGCATTCACATCTTGTTTGGTCTTATTCATTGTAACGGGAATTATGCAATAAAGAATGTAAGATGTTTAGCCACTTGAGACATAACTGGCAAATATATTAATTCTTTCATTATTGTAATGTTGCAACATTAGATCTCCAGTTTTCCATAACGGAGTAGTTGGAATTTGTCCTCATTGAACATCATATTGTTTACCGTTGCCCACTGGAAAACTTTGTTTATATCTTCTTGGAGGTTAACCGCGTCCTCAGCAGATGACAGCCTCATGCAGATCCTAGTATCATCCGCAAAGGATGATACGGTGCTGTGGTGTATATCTCTGTTTATGTCTGATATGAGGATAAGGAATAAGATGGGGGCGAGTACTGTGCCTTGTGGAACAGAGCTCTTCACTATGGCAGCCTCCGATTTAACTCTGTTGACCACTACTCTTTGTGTTCGATTTGTTAGGAAGTTGAAGATCCATCTCCCCACTTTCCCAGTTATTCCTTTAGCACGTATTTTATGGGCTATTACGCCATGATCGCATTTGTCAAATGCTTTTGCAAAGTCTGTGTATATTACATCTGCATTCTGATTTTCTTCCAGTGCATCCAAGGCCATGTCATAGTGATCCAGTAGTTGTGAGAGGCAGGAGCGACCTGCCCTGAACC
>NC_091306.1:50096134-50213634 GCF_038502225.1 Cherax quadricarinatus
TATTTCATAAATACTGGCGGAAACTAGTAATGTTTTAAAAAAAATATATATAATACAATATGTCAACGCGTCATTTTGATGATGCATCGAATATAATAACATTGTAAGAAAAATTATTTAAAAAATAGTATAAAGAAGCGTATTGCACCAAAATGTTGACAAATTTATGCACTATTTTTCTGTAAAAGTTTTTTTCCTTATTTTTCGATTTTTTCTTTTAATTTTCATGTGAAACCTTTTCTCTCCCTTAGTGATGTTAGTCTTAATGAAACGATGATGGTCAATTATAATGAAGTTAAAATAAATCAATGTGGCTGGAAAATAATGCGATTTTTTCAGATTTTCCTGAAATTTGAGTGTATATATTGAATAATGAAATAATGAAATAATAATTAGCGTATAGATATTGATGAATGTAATAATAATTAATTTTTAAAAATTAAATAATATAATAATAATTAGTGTGTATATATTGAATAATGAAATAATAATTAGCGTATAGATATTGAAGAATGTAATAATAATTAATTTTTAAAATTAAATAATGTAATAATAATTAGTGTGTATGTATTTAATAATGTAATAATGAAATAATAATTAGCGTATAGATATTGAAGAATGTAATAATAATTAGTTTTCAAAAATTAAACAATGTAATAATAATTAGTGTGTATATATTGAATAATGTAATATTCTTCATAAAATGTAGTGTTTTTTTTAATTTAAAACTTTATTTACACAAGACACAAAGGTCATTACAACATACATGATCTTGAAAACATGTTGACTACATCACACAAACACATTTTATCCAAACCAAAACATGAGAATATTGATACAATTAGTTTGTTTATGGTTGCAATACTTTACAAAATCACGTATACATACAGATGTCAACGGGCATACATACACATACTTTTACATATACCCGTATACTCCTACATGTTTATCAATACATGTAAAATGAATCTTTACGTTATTTAGTAGCCTATTATTCCCTTCAGTTTACAGGTTATAAACTCGTCAGTTCTTGTACTGTTAATTCCTGATACCGAACAGGAGACTTTTGTGTAAACCGTCTTCCAACCTCCTGTTGATTTCTAATTTTCGTTCTATATATTTTCTCAGCTAACAGCTTAATTATGTACTCTTTAATGATAATATCATCACGAATACTCAGCATAAAATACACATAATCCGTCAACAGATAGACTAACGGAGGTTCCACGTCTTCATTAACCAAAACAAGAATCAAAACTAAACTAGCAGGTAACAAGTAGCAGGTAACAAGTAGCAGGTAACAAGTAGCAGGCTATAACTAGCAGGTAACAAGTAGCAGGTAACAAGTAGCAGGTAACAATTAGCAGGCTATAACTAGCAGGTAACAAGTAGTAGGTAACAAGTAGCAAGTAACAACTAGCAGGTAACAACTAGCAGGTAACAAGTGCACTTCTCGTACTGCAACGTATAATAACACATTCTTTATCCAGATCTTTACTCCAGTATGTCTATTACAAAAATAAATTTCGTTAACCACTACAGCTCTCTGCAACATAGTTAACGCTGCATTCTTCAAAGTTCCTAATCTTTTTCAGATATCCCTAACTATGACTAAGTTACATTCTCTGGTTTTCGCCCTTCCATTATCAAAATATACACCCCAAATTTTTACATGTTCTGCCGCTACAAGGGCATTACTGTCATTCCAATCACTCTTATTTACCCACAAACCTAATCCCATTATTTTTTGTTTCATGGCGGTAAATGCAAAATCCTGTCGCAAATTCATACACAAGCACTGTATTCCACAACTCACTCTCGTTAGAATCCTGGTTTATTGATTCTTTCTTATCATCGATATCGACATACAACAGACGTCCTCCTACACTTAGTGAACCGTGTATCACTCGTTTGCGAACTGCCGTATAAACTGGTTCCTGAATAACTGCAAACAATAATTGGGATACTGGACAACCTTGTCGGATTCTTTTATATATACTATACAGTCTACCTAGTTTGCCATTTATATGAATTCTAACAGATGGTGTGTAGTGTAGGGTACGAAAACACCGTAATAATTCACTCTCAATACTCCATAATGTTTCACGACATACCGTGTCAAAAGCAAGTCTCCAATCCAGCGCCACAATTCCGGCACCAACACGACATTCTTTCACCTTCCGAATAAAATTATCTGTGATATAATGCACAGAACCAACATTCCTTCCTGGCAACCTACGTTGTCTTTGCTCGACCATTCGTTTAATTACCATATTTGTTCTAGTGCAAAACAATTTTGCGAATATCTTATAGTCACTACACATGAGGGTAATCATCCTGTAATATTATAGGATCCATATCAGGAGCTTCACTAATATATGAGGGGGACGATTATTTGATCCAGGAGCTTCACTAATATATGAGGGGGACGATTATTTGATCCAGGAGCTTCACTAATATATGAGGGGGACGATTATTTGATCCAGGAGCTTCACTAATATATGAGGGGGACGATTATTTGATCCAGGAGCTTCACTAATATATGAGGGAACGATTATTTAGTCGATTTTCCGCCTCTACTAACAGTAAGGAATGCCTCCAGACTGATTATTTTCCCATGTAGCATCTTCCATGGACATCTCTTTACTGTTTTTATCATTCATAAAAAAAAAAAACACTCTGCCAAGGAGCTCTGGAGGTGATAAATTTCCAGACACATCCTCTCTGGGATAACACAGACTGAACATTAATATTCTCTTGTAACTCCATCAAATATTGTGCACCCGCAATACTTGATGGACCACTGGACCCTTAGTGTTAACACCCGTTATATCAAATTGCGTTAACAACTGTACACAATCTCATGGTAATAGTAACGCCCCTGGATACTTAAAGTTTCTGATGTCTAACTCCATGCAACATATTACTCAAGATTTAATACACATTTTTTACAGTATTCGTTAAGTTGCTCTGATATTATTTAAAGTGTCGTGTACCTCTCCATGCATTACAATTTTATATGCATTCAAACTCTTTAAGGTTTTCAGATAAGTGCCTTTGGGCAGTACGCTTGGATGTTTTGTATGCTCCCCCATTTCAACATGTTGCAGCCTAACTCTCCATCTAATTACATCACCTTCTAAATATGGCTCTAACTTAACTATTATTAAACCTTTTACATTTATTCCTTTTAACAAGACTTAATTTCCTCCCTATACATTTCCTCTTGGACTTTCTTAATCAATTATTTTAGAGGATGTGAAAAATTATGGGAAACATTCATTATATTTAAACACCAATAAAGTCACATTAACAAGATTAGGTAAGGAAGAAATTACTGGAACAGTGGTTACATTAATTTCAGTAGATACAATATGTGCCTTTTGTATTGGGAAATTCTTTTTATTTACCAACCAACTCAGCCCCTTAAACCATGATGTAGCTTTCACAGATAAGCTAAGTATTTACAGATAAGCTTTACAGGAACCATAAGCTTGGGAGCTGAGATGGTGGACACTGGAGGAGGTAGATTGTTTGCCATACCATTGTTCCTATTATTAAAGATGCGCCGGTATTCTCCCGGCCCGGGCCTTTTCCAAGTGGTGGCCCGGCCTTGGCTCCCTCTTCAGGGAGTGTCTGAGACCTAAGTCTCCCATGGGAGGAGGCACAAGTACCTCCTCATCTTTGGGACCAACTGTCCCCAGGCCTAGCCACAAGCTAGGCCTCTCTGGTCTGCCATCCCCGCCCCATGGGGGCTAATGGGAATGACAGTCTTGTGAGCTGTAAGCTCGGGCTCAGGCACCTACCCTACCCTAGAAGGGTTAGGCATGGTGTCGATCCATTGTTCCTAAAGTCCCTCAAGTTCTTATGAAAATCCCCCTTGCCTAGAATAGGTTATTAGCGTTATTTATGATATTTCCATGGATAGCCTTAGCAATTGTTTAGATAAATGTCTGAGAAAGAACAATGAATATGAATAGGACTTATGTAATGTTCTCAGGTATATTAAAAACATCTACATCCCTCAAATAATATTAACATGCTTTCACTGTTCAGCACATACACTGATAAACGGCAGAGCAGGTGTGTACTGCTGCCTTCAGGTGTTTGATGGGGTTACGAGGGGAGAGGATTGTAGAATTATAAATATTGTAGACCATAGACACAATGACTCCTACAGTAAAAGTCCTGCATATCATTGTTTGCGAAGATGATTGATCGTAGAGGGAAGGAAACATTCGACTGCTTTTGATATAAATATTGTATAACATTAAGTACAGCATTCGTAATCCATGGTTCCCTCCACACCACTGTTAAAAAAAATCTCTCTCCCAGAGACGAGGAGGAAAAGGAGGATAGGGAGAGGTCCATCTTTATTTACGGGCTTCAGGACAGCGAAGGGAGGACATATAATGAAAAGCGGCAGAACGAAAAACAAGATATTGAAAAAAAACATCAAACAAACAGGAGAGGAAGACGTGGCTGAGCTAATAAATTTTCAGAGAATAGGGGGGTACGCGGAGAGAAATCGGCCAGTCAAATTGATTTTCAAGACTGAAACGGTGTGGGATACGATCCTGCAGGAGAAACCAAGGCTAAGGGAATCAACAATATACTGGACAGTGTTCCTAGATCACAACAGAAGGACAGAGCGACAGCAGTGACAGAAAGGACAGATACGAAAGGGGCAAGAAAGAGAGACAAGAGTCGAGTGGAGCACGGTGTGCAAACACCTACTGAACCACCCTCAGAACTCCGCAGCCAAGCATACTATCAAACAACAATCTACACCCCACCCCACACTACGCAGTAGAAACCCATAGTCCCCAAATCCCCCCTCCCCCGAAAACAGTATTGGAGAGGAAACTGAACATAAGGCACACCACGATGATGGATTAACGAATAACTGGAATGAGTGGCACGAAAGAATCATACAAGCATCACCAAACATCATAGTTCACAAAGAAACTAAAATCACATGAATGATAACAGACACCATCTTTAAAACTGGATATCAGAGCTTGAGGAAAGACAGAGGGAACAGGTAGGGTGGAGGAGTGGCACTCCTCATCAAAAAGCAATGGGTTTTTGAGGAGTTGGAGAAAGGAGACGGAGATGAAGCAAGGGACTACATAATATAAGAACATAAGAACAAAAGAAAGAAGGAACACTACAACAGGCCTACTGACCCATACGGAGGAAGTCCATGCCCCCCCCCCGGATAAGCCCAATGACCCACCCCCCCCCCCCGGATTAATGCCCAATGACCCACCCAGACTGGTTACCTCCACTCAAGGAAAAAGCTCGGCACCAGACCCAGCAGCACAAGCTAGTCAGGTCCAACTCACACCCACCCACACCCACTCATGTATTTATCTAACCTATTTTTAAAACTACACAATGTTTTTGCCTGAATTACTGTACTCGGGAGTTTGTTCCACTCATCCACAACTCTATTACCGAACCAGTGCTTTCCTATATCCTTCCTGAATCTGAATTTTTCCAACTTGAAACCATATCTGCGAGCCCTGTCTTGGCTGGAAATTTTCAACACGCTATTTAAATCCCCTTCATTTATTCCTGTTTTCCATTTATACACCTCTATCATATCCCCCCTAATTCTACGCCTTTCGAGAGTGTGCAGATTCAGGGCCCTCAGTCTATCCTCATAGGGAAGATTTCTGATACATGGGATAATCTTTGTCATCCTCCTCTGTACGTTTTCCAGAGCATTTATATCCGTTCTGTAATACGGTGACCAGAACTGAGCAGCATAGTCTAAATGAGGCCTAACCAAGAATATATAGAGTTGAAGAACAACCTGAGGACTTCTATTATTTATACTTCTAGATATGAAGCCAAGAATTCTGTTAGCTTTATTGTGAACACTAATGCACTATTGTCTTGGTTTTAGATTACTACTAACCAGAACTCCTAAATCCTTTTCGCAATCAGTAGTATTAAGATCTGCATTATTTAGTTTATATGTGGAACGGTTATTTAACTGTCCAACATTTAGAACCTTGCATTTGTCAATATTAAACTGCATCTGCCACTTCTCCGACCATTGCATTAGTCTATTCAAAACATCATGGAGTGCTCTAGTGTCCTCATTAGAATGAACTGGACGGCCTATTTTGGTGTCATTAGCAAATTTGCTTATGTCGCTATTTATTCCCTCATCTATGTCGTTTATGTAAATTGTGAACAACAACGGGCCGAACACTGACCCCTGAGGAACACCGCTTGTGGCGTGCACTCATTCTGATTTCTCCCAATTTATGCAAACTCTCTGCTGCCTATTTGTCAGCCATGCCTCTACCCAGGAAAAATTTTTTCCTCCTATTCCGTGTGCCTTAAGTTTCCTCAATAGCCTCTGGTGTGGAACTCTATCGAAAGCCTTACTGAAGTCCATATACACAATATCATGTTCATTACCATGATCTACCTCCTCAAACACCTTAGTGAAAAAAGTTAGCAAATTCGTAAGACAGGAACGCCCCTTTGTAAAACCGTGTTGAGATTCATTAATCAATCTGTGCCTTGTAAATAGGTATTACATTTGCCATTTTCCACTTATCAGACACTATGCCAGTTTGTAGTGATATGTTAAAAAGATTAGCCAAAGGTATGCTAAGTTCCTCTTTATATTCCTTGAACACCCTTGCAAACAGTTCATCAGGACCTGGGGATTTGTTAGGTTTTAGTTCTCTATTTGTCTGAGGACCATGTCACTAGTTACTGCAATCGTACATAGTTTATTATCATCCTGTTCTACATAATCTATTATTTCAGGAATATCGCTAGTATTTTCCTGGGTGAAAACTGAGAGGAAGTAGGTATTGAGAATTTCACACATATCCTTATCACTGTCAGTGATCTGACCAGAGTTACTCTTAAGTGGGCCAATCTTGTCCCTAATCTTACTTCTGTATACCTGAAAGAACCCTTTTTGGTTAGTCTTTGAGACCCTTGCGACCTTAGCCTCATAATCCCTTTTTGCTTTTCTTATTGCATTCTTTATTTCTCTCATTAATTGAATATATTGATTTCTTAACTGCCCATCCCCACTTTTTATACGCTTATATATTCCTCTCTTTTGACCTATGAGATGTTTTAATCTATTGTTCATCCATTTGGGATCATTTCTGTTAGATCTAATTTCCCTACTAGGAACAAAAGTTGTCTGGGCAGCTAGAACTATGCTCTGAAAAACGTCATAATGGCAACCAAGATCACGTACCTGACCCATAATCAGGACATCCCAATTTAGCCCACCCAGGTAATTTTTCAGTCCCATGAAGTCGGCCAAGCGAAAATCTGGGACAGATATTTGGTTGCAGTTATCTGGGTAATTCCATGATACATTGAAACTAAGTGATTTGTGATCACTTTCCCCAAGCTCATCATTAACCTCAAGATTATTAATTAGCGAGTCTTTGTTGGCAAGAACCAAGTCAAGCAAATTGTTTCCTCTAGTTGGTTCTGTCAGAACCTGTTCTAAAAAGCAATCCTGAACCGTATCAAGAAAGTCACTAGACTCAAGATTTCCTGTCATAATGTTCCAATCAATTTGTCTATAGTTAAAATTTCCCATTATCACAACATTTTCATTTCTAGATGCCTTATGAATTTCGTCCCATAACAGTTTACTGCCCTCACTATCAAGGTTTGGCGGCTTATAAATCACACCCGAAATTAATTTATAACGTCCCTCGAGAAACTGTAGCCAAACAGATTCTGTTTGATGTTTCTAATCTTACATCATGTCTAGGACAACAATTTAAATTTTCTCTGACATACATCGCCACCCCACCGCCCTTCCTGTTGACCCTATCAGTGTGGAATAGTTTATAACCCTGTATGTTGCATTCAGAAGGCATTTCTCTATCTATCAGGTTGAACCAGGTCTCTGTTACACCAATAATATCAATATTACCTACACTTGCAAGTAATCTTAGCTCATCTATCTTATTTCTTAGACTTCTACTATTTGTATAGTAAACCTTAAAAGGAGCTAGTCACTCGTTGCCCTCTACTATCTCTCTTTGTTTGTTGATCAATTGATTTGCCATTACTAGCAACTTTATTCTGAATATTGTCTTTTATCCCTGAGGTATCCCGGTAATAACTGCTCTTTTTAACCCTAATGCTGCAGCCTGATTGTTTCCCACAAACACCCATACCTCTATAATCTTTCAGTTTAAATTCCTAGACAAGTCGTCAATTACCCTCTCAAACGAATTGGCTCAAGCAACCGCTCCATCCCCAGAGAGATGAACCCCATCCCTTGCATACATATCACGTTTGCCAAAGAATAGGTCCCAGTTATCAATGAATGGGATTGCAAGTTCCTTGCAGTACCTGTCTAGCCAGCAATTTATACCAATTGCCCTAGACATCAATTCATTGCCCACTCCCTTTCTACGCAAGATGCTACTTATGACTGGGATCCCTTCCTTAGGCCTAAGTACTTATGGCTAACCTGTACTTATCCAGTAGCTCCTTTCTCCTGCCCTTCCCAATGTCATTACCCCCAGCACTAAGACAGATAATGGGCTTGTTCCCAGTACCTGCCATAGTATTATTCAACCTGCTGACTATTTCACCAACACCAGCTCCCGGAAGGCACACTCTCTGTCTGACCTTTCTGTCTCTGTTACAAAATGCATGGTCCATATATCTTACCTGAGAATCGCCTACTATTAAAATATTTTTACCTTGATTAGCAGGGGAATCAGTGGTACCTTGAACCTCACTAACCACTGAAGTACACTCGTCTTGAAGAACAGAGAATCGATTTCCTACCTTCACATCATATCTCCTCATGTTCCTTCTTCCTGAACTGTGAACCACTTGCCATTTAAAGCGGGCGGCTGCCACCATCACTGCTGGTGACCATTTCCTCCTTACCAGCTAAATCCTTGTCACACTCACTCCCTAACTCATCTATGTGAAGCTTCAGCCTCTTATTTTCCTCGTGAAGAAGTAGAATCTCCTTCTTCAACACTTGAACCTGAGATTCTAAAACACTACAACAAGCCATGGTGCTTGGTAACAGCCCATGCTAACTCCAAAAGCTTAGGCAGGTATGACCACACGTGACCACTGACCTCAGCGTATTATGAACACTTCAGACTGGAGGTCCCAAGGTGCTGATTGCAGTAATGTATAAACCACCACAGAATAGCAGGACGCCAAGACAAGAATATGATGAGAGTAACAGAGAAATCGTTGACACACTGGCTGAAGTGGCCAGAAGGGCACGTGTGGGCAGGGCAAAGCTACTGGTTGTGTGTGACCTCATGGTACTGGAAAACCTCATCAACACATAAGGATACTTCCGAAGAGAGAGAGGAGAGGATGAACCAGTAAGACTGGACCTAGTATTCACCATGAGTAGAGCAGATATTGAGGACATCGCACATGAAAAACCCCTCAGAGATAGTGACCACGTGGTTCTAAGCTTTGAATACAGAGTAGAGTTACAATTAAAGAAGTAGGAAGGGCAAGACAAATGAAGCCCAACTACAAGAGAGGGGACTACACAGGCATAAGGAATTTCCTGCACGAGGTTCAATGGGACAGAGAACTGGCAGAGAGATCAGTAAATGAGATGATGGAATATGTGACAAAATGCAAGATTTGCACCTTCCGATAACATAAATAATGAGAAAGTAAGGAAGAGCCTTTGATTCACCCACTGGTGTAGAGAGGTTAAAGTCAATTGCGCTAGAGAATTTGAGAAGTATAGTGTTACAAAAAACGTGATATCTAATAATGATAGAGATCTCCAGTGAATACTAGAAAGGACTGCCCTTCTAGCATCCAGCCTGTTACTGGGCTTTTGTAACAGGTAGTCAGTATACTGGTCCAATTATCCATTAGAATTTAGTAAGATTCAATAGTGCTTCAGGATTGCAACTGGTAGGCTACTAACTAAAGAGATTAAAATTTAATAAGTTTATTAATAACAATAAAGTTGTCTAGGCGTATATTATCAAAGTAAATTAAAGTAACCAATTGAATATAATATAGGATACAAGTTCCTACACTTCTCTCGTGTACAATAATATTGTGCTGAAGGCACATATTACATCTTTATGGCATTTAATAACGTAATACATATATATATATATACAAGTAAGTTTGTGTGTATGTGTGTAAGTGCTCTAAGCAGTTCGTTATGTCTCAAGACTCGACTATACTTAACCAGTGACTGACTAAAAGTCCTCACATAAACTAACTTCTTGACCAATCTGGCAATCAGAACAGTTTGCTTGAACAATAAAACGACTGTTAAGCCGAACAGCAATATAACAAGCAACAGCGACACAGAATCAGGAAGAAAGATACTATAACGACACTAAGTAGGGACCATCTGCAGATCCTCCACAAAAGTCACAAAACTCCCATACTACTGAATCTAAGTTCAGCATTAGAAAATCCCCCACTGTGACAGTACACAGATTCCAGTACAAATTAGGTCAGAAGCTACAGCTCAGGACCTGAGTTTCTCAGAGTGTCTATGAGACACAACCTCAGCACAACGTCGAAAATCACTAAGTCTAGACTATGTTCTGTGAACAGTTACACAGAACCAAAAAACAAGAAAGCAACAGAGACAATCTTCCAACAAGGGCCATCAAGGGAGAGTTGGAGAGGCCATCTTGTTGGAAGGCATGTCAAACAGACAAGAACTAGTGCAGCCCAGGCAGACTCTCTCTCCTGGTGAGGTGTGATCACCCCACCCTGATCACGTGACTCTCCGTGGACTGCTGCTGCCCAGCAACACAGAAGCCAGCAGTGAAACAAGCGGAGTGAAAATTACAGTAGTTAGACAATGCTGTCAGCTACTTAACACTCTCGGACTATGAGCACTGAATAATATATAAATGTTACATCCTATCTAATAATATAACTACATCAAATAATAATATAAAGCAATATATTTACGATTTAGCAAATATCGCAAATATAAGCAATATAAAATTATATGAACAGGTAATATACATTATATATAATGTGACCCATTCAGGGGTCGCAATATAAAGGAGAGAGGTCGACGAGGAAGAAATGAATATGCACTGGTAAGGAGGGAGGCCCAATGACAATATGAAAATGAAATTGCAGCGAAAGCCAAGTCTGACCCGAAGCTGTTGTACAGTCACATCAGGAAGAAAACAAGTTAAAGACAAGGTACTCAGACTGAGGAAGGAAGGAGGTAAGTTTACAAGAGCGACTGAGAAGTATGCAAGAAGTTCAACATGAGAGTCTAAGAAGTATTCACAGCAGACACAGAAAGGACTCCAGAAAGACAGAGGTGGGATACACCATCAAGTGCTGGACACGATACAACCGAGGAGGAAGTGAAGAAGCTGCTAAGCGAAGTAGATACCTCAAAAGCAATGGGCCCGAATAACATCTCTCCATGGGTACCAAGAGAGGGAGGAGAGGCGTTCTGTGTACCACTAACAACAATCTTTAACACATTTATCGAAATAGGGCGACTACCTGTGGTATAGAAGACCGCAAAAGTAGTCCCAAATTATAAGGAGGTAGACACGCAGCATTAAACTACAGAACAGTGTCACTGACGTGTGATGTATGCAAAGTCACGGAGAAGATTATCAGGAGATGAGTGGTGGACCACCTAGAAAGGAACGAGCTTGTAAACGACAACCAGCACGAATTCAGTGAAGGAAATCGTTTGTCTCAAACCTACTAGAGTTATATTACAAGGTGACAGCAGTAAAACAAGAGAAAGAGGGCTGGGTAGATTGCATTTTCTTGGACTGTAAGAAGGCATTTGACTGGTGTTACTGATAGTCAAGGCCACTTCTTGATAGTGTGTGTACACCAAGCCTCACTTAATCATCCAATTCGTCCATCAAAATTATGCTTCACGTCAATAGATATGACTGATATATGATGATTACGGACCTGTTATGAATCATAACACTTCTCTTACAATATATTTGGTCAGCTTCTCCAATATTTTTTGTTTTTTGTAATACTGCATATAATATCCGAACGATAATTAATTCATGTCTACATTCCAAAATCTACTCATATATAGATTCAAGGAAAGTAGTGGCAATCATTTTTGTCAACCAGTCACCATCATCGCTATAAGCTGCTCTAATCCATCCATGAAAATACACCTTACTGTTCTGTTTACTATGTCTGAGCTGCTTGATATTATTTCTGCCTAGGAGTGTCAGAGAACCTTCTGCAACTGTACAACGTACTCAAAGGATGTATATTTCCCAGAGAGAAATTAGGTCAAATAAGAACAATCTCCGTTGAATGAATTAGACGTTAAAGCATCTATTAGGAGAGAAAAGACTATAAGAACATAAGACAGAAGGAACACTGCAACAGGCCTACTGGCCCATGCGAGGCAAGTTCAATTCTCCTACCGGTAAAGGGTTAGCTCACTGACCTAGTGATCTTAAGCTCACTGACCGTTTGACCTCGCTGATCTAGTGAGATCAGACACGTCACTTAAAGCATCCGACCTAGTAGCACAAGCTAGTTAGGTCCAACTCACACCCACCCACACCCACTCATGTATTTATAAGAACATAAGAATGGAGGAACACTGCAGAAGGGCTACGGGCCCATACAAGGCAGATCCTTATCAAAACTACCTCTACTCAAAGCTACCCAAGAATTAACTCCCGTACCCAATGACACCAATCAAACCCAGCCCCTCCCACTAATATATTTGTCCAATCTCTTCTTAAAGCTATCCAAGGTCCTAGCCTCTATCACCCTACTGGGAAGATTGTTCCACGCATCAACAACTCTGTTAGAAAATCAATATTTACCTATGTCCTTTTTAAATCTAAATTTATCCAACCTATTTTTAAAACTACACTACGTCTTGCCTTCTATGACGGTACTCGGGAATTTGTGCCATTCATCCACAACTTTATTGCCAAACCAGTGCTTACCTATATCCTTCCTGAATCTGAATTTTTCCAATTTAAAACTATTACTGCGAGTCCAGTCTATCTTAAATATTTTTAGCACGCTATTTACATCCCCCTTTATTAATTCCTGTTTTCCATTTATACACCTCAATCATTTTATTTTATTTTATTAACACACTGGCCGATTTCCACCAAGGAAGGGTGGCCCGAAAAAGAAAAACTTTCACCATCATTCACTCCATCACTGTCTTGCCAGAAGGGTGCTTTACACTACAGTTTTTAAATTGCAACATTAACACCCCTCCTTCAGAGTGCAGGCACTGTACTTCCCATCTCCAGGACTCAAGGTCGGCCTGCCGGTTTCCCTGAATCTCTCCATAAATTGTTACTTTGCTCACACTCCAACAGCACGTCAAGTATTAAAAACCATTTGTCTCCTTCACTCCTATAAAACACGCTCATGCATGCCCGCTGGAAGTCCAAGCCCTTCGCACACAAAACCTCCTTTATCCCCTCCCTCCAACCTTTCCTAGGCCGACCCCTACCCCGCCTTCCTTCCACTACAGACTGATACACTCTTGAAGTCATTCTGTTTCGCTCCATTTTCTCTACATGTCCGAACCACCTCAACAACCCTTCCTCAGCCCTCTGGACAACAGTTTTGGCAATCCAGCACCTCCTCCTAACTTCTAAACTACAAATTCTCTGCATTATATTCTCACCACACATGGCCCTCAGACATGACATCTCCACTGCCTCCAGCCTTCTCCTTGCTGCAACATTCATCACCCATGCTTCACACCCATAAAAGAGCGTTGGTAAAACTATACTCTCATACATTCCCCTCTTTCCTTCCAAGGACAAAGTTCTTTGTCTCCACAGACTCCTAAGTGCACCGCTTACCCTTTTCCCCTCATCAATTCTATAATTCACCTCATCTTTCATAGACCCATCCGCTGACACGTCCATTCCCAAATATCTGAATACATTCACCTCCTCCATACTCTCTCCCTCCAATCTTACATCCAATCTTTCATTACCTAATGTTTTTGTTATCCTCATAACCTTACTCTTTCCTGTATTCACTTTTAATTTTCTTCTTTTACATACCCTACCAAATTCATCCACCAACCTCTGCATCTTCTCTTCAGAATCTCCCAAGAGCACAATGTCATAAGCAAAGGGCAACTGTGAAAACTCCCACTTTATGTGTGATTCTTTATCTTTTAACTCCACGCCTCTTGCCAAGACCCTCACATTTACTTCTCTTACAACCCCATCTATAAATATATTGATCAACCACGATGACATCACACATCCTTGTCTAAGGCCTACTTTTACTGAAAAATAATCTCCCTCTTTCCTACATACTCTAACTTGAGCCTCACTATCCTCGTAAAAACTCTTCACTGCTTTCAGTAACCTACCTCCTACACCATACACTTGCAACATCTGCCACATTGCCCCCCTATCCACCCTGTCATACGCCTTTTCCAAATCCATAAATGCCACAAAGACCTCTTTAGCCTTATCTAAATACTGTTCACTTATATGTTTCACTGTAAACACCTGGTCCACACACCCCCTACCTTTCCTAAAGCCTCCTTGTTCATCTGCAATCCTGTTCTCCGTCTTACTCTTAATTCTTTCAATAATACCTCTACCATACACTTTACCAGGTATATTTAACAGACTTATCCCCCTATAATTTTTGCACTCACTTTTGTCCCCTTTGCCTTTATACAAAGGACCTATGCATGCTCTCTGCCAATCCCTAGGTACCTTACCCTCTTCCAAACATTTATTAAATAATAGCACCAACCACTCCAAAACTATATCCCCACCTGCTTTTAACATTTCTATCTTTATTCCATCAATCCCATCTACCTTACCCCCTTTTATTTTACCTACTCCCTCACGAACTTACCCCACACTCACAACTGGCTTTTCCTCACTCCTACAAGATGTTATTCCTCCTTGCCCTGTACAATTTCTCAAAATATTTCCTCTATCTTCACAATACCTCTAACTCTCTATTCAATAACTCTTCTCTCCTATTTTTAACTGACAAATCCATTTGTTATCTAGGCTTCCTTAACTTGTTAATCTCACTCCATAACTTTTTCTTATTTTCAATAAAATTTGTTGATAACATCTCACACACTCTCTCATTTGCTCTCTTTTTACATTGCTTCACCACTCTCTTACCCACTCTCTTTTTCTCCATATACTCTTCCCTCCTTGCATCACTTCTACTTTGTAAAAACTTCTCATATGCTAATTTTTTCTGCCTTACTACTCTCTTTACATCATCATTCCACCAATCGCTCCTCTTCCCTCCTGCGCCCACTTTCCTGTAACCACAAACTTCTGCTGAAAACTCTAACACTACATTTTTAAACCTACCCCATACCTCTTCGACCCCATTGCCTATGCTCTCATTAGACCATCTATCCTCCATTAGTTGTTTATAGGTTAGATAAATACATGAGTGGGTGTTGGTGGGTGTGAGTTGGACCTGACTCCTCTTTTAGTTTATAAACCTTCACCTCTCTCTTACCTGATGCTTCTATTCTCCTTGTATCCCATCTATCTTTTACTCTCAGTGTAGCTACAACTAAAATGTGATCTGATATATCTATGGCCCTCTATAAACATGTACATCCTGAAGTTATTCAACAGTCTTTTCAACCAATACATAATCCAACAAACTACTGTCATTTCGCCCTACATCATATCTTGTATACTTATTTATCCTGTTTTTCTTAAAATATGTATTACCTATAACTAAACCCCTTTCTATACAAAGTTCAATCAAAGGGCTCCCATTATCATTTACACCTGTGTATCCTAGTTTAGCATTTAGGTCCCCTTCCACAATTACTCTCTCACTTGGTTCAGAGGTTCCTATACACTTACTTAACATCTCCCAAAATCTCTCTCTCCTCTACATTCCTCTCTTCTCCAGGTGCATACACGCTTATTATAACCCACTTTTCGCATCCAACCTTTACTTGAATCCACATAATCCTTGAATTTACACATTCATATTCTCTTTTCTCCTTCCATAACTGATCCTTCAACATTATTGCTACCCCTTCCTTAGCTCTAACTCTCCATATTGTCGGTATTTTATACCATTTATTGTCATCTCTCAGATACTCTAATTCAATCCCATTTATTTCTCCCCACCGAAACTCCCCTACCCCCTTCAGCTTTGTTTCGCTTAGGGCCAGGACATCCAACTTCTTTTCATTCATAACATCAGCAATCATCTGTTTCTTGTCGTCCGCACTACATCCACGCACATTCAAGCATCCCAGTTTTATAAAGTTTTTCTTCTTCTCTTTTTTAGTAAATGTTTACAGGAGAAGGGGTTACTAGCCCATTGCTCCCGGCATTTTAGTCGCCTAATACGACACGCGCATGGCTTACCGAGGAAAGATTCTATTCCACTTCCCCATGGACAATAAAAGAAATAAAGAAGAACAAGAGCTATTTAGAAAAAAGGAGAAAACTCTAGATGCATGCATATATATATATATATATATATATATATATATATATATATATATATATATATATATATATATATATATATATATATATATATGCATGTGCGTGTCTGTGAAGTGTGACCAAAGTGTAAGTAGGAGTAGCAAGATATCCCTGTTATTTAGCGTATTTATGAGACAGAAAAAGACACCAGCAATCCTACCATCATGTAAAAACAGTTACAGGTTTCAATCATATCCCCTTTAACTTAACGCCTTTTGTAGAAAGTGCAGGTTCAGGGCCCTCAGTCTTTCCTAATAGGGAAGATTTCTGACACATGGGATCAATTTTGTCATCCTCCTTTGTACGCTTTCCAGTGCATTTATATCCATTCTGTAATACGGTGACCAGAACTGTGTAGCATAATCTAAGTGAGGCCTAACCAAAGATATATGGAGTTGAAAAACAACCTGAGGACTTCTATTATTTATACTTCTTGCTATGAAGCCAAGGATTCTGTTAGCTGTATTGCGAACGTTTATGCAGTGTTGTCTTGATTTCAGATTATAGGCACATCAAAACAGGAGAAATGCTCATTTTAAAAGAGTGAAAAAAAAGAAGGGATTAGAAAGGAAAAACATGAGTACGATATTAAGGTCGCTAATGAATCAAAGATTAATCCAAAAGGGTTCTTTCAAGAGTGTAGGACAAAGGTCAGAAAAAAAGTAGGACCACTGAGAACTGGGGATGGACATCTGACTAATAATGAGCAGGAAATGTGTTCCTCTTTTTAATGAGTATATGTTGTCAGTCTTTACTCAAGAAGACAAATGATATAGCAGTAATTAATAATTATTCAGGTCCTGAAGAAAACAAATCAAGTAATATTACTGTCATGAAGGACATGGTTATTAAACAAATAGATGAACTCAGTGGTCAGTCGTCACGTGAGGTCACAGACCCTGAGCTGCTTTGGGGATTAGCGTGGACGGTTACAAAGCATGGCTTGCTTCTGCAGTGTTTTAAAAACTGAGTTTGGAGAGTTGAAGGAGGAGGTCTTGCTTCTCCAGGAGGAGATTAGGAGGCTGAAGGTCCACCTCAATGGGCCTGGGAGAGAGTGTGAGGTGGTTGGAGATGTGGGGAATGAGGCTTCTAGCAGTGAGGTGCAGTCTGTCTCTCACTGTGAGGAGGCTGTAGGTGGGGAGGTAGCAACGGGTACCAGCAGTGAGGTGCAGCCCAGCACCTGCTACAAGTGGCGAGTTGTTCACAGTAATGGGAGGCGCATCAGAGTAAGGAAAGTTAAGAGTGAAGATCTGAAGGTAGGAAATCGCTTCTCTGTTCTCCAGGATGAATGTACTTCAGTGGCCAGTGAAGGTAAGGGTACTACTGCCCCTGCTAATGAAGGTAAGCGCATTCTTGTGGTTGGTGACTCTCAGGTAAGATATGTTGACCGTGCTTTTTGTAATAGGAATAAGAAGATGAGAGATAGAGTGTGCTTCCCTGGAGCTGGTGTTGGGGACATTGTCAACAGACTGGATAATATCATGTCAGGTAATGGGAACAAGCCCATTATCTGTCTCAGTGCTGGTGGAAATGATATTGGGAAGGGTAGGAGAGAAGAGCTGCTAGATAAGTACAGGTCAGCTATAGATTTCATTAAGTCTAAGGGAGGGATCCCAATCATATGTAGCATCTTGCCTAGAAGGGGAGTAGGAAATGAATGGTTGTCTAGGGCAATTGGTGTAAATTGCTGGCTAGACAGATACTGCAAGGAACTTGCAATCCCATTCATTGACAACTGGAACAACTTTTATGGCAAACATGATATGTATGCAAGGGATGGGGTTCATCTCTCTGGGGCAGGGGTGGTAGCACTTGCAGACTCGATTGAGAAGGCCATTGGTGAAATGCCTATGATTTTAAACTGATGGAAGATAGAGGTATGGGTGTGTGTGGGAAACAAGCAGGTTGCAACACTAGGGTTGGAAACAGTAAATGTATAAAAGGCATTCAGCATGAAGTTATAAATAAAGACAATAGAACAGGTCAGAAAACAAAGGGGGACAGCAGAGGGCAGCAAGGGACTAGCTCCCTTAAGGTTTACTATACTAATAGCAGGAGTGTTAGAAATAAGATAGATGAGCTAAGATTAATTGCAAGTGCAGGAAACATAGATATTATTGCTATAACAGAGACCTGGCTCAATCTGAAAGATAGAGAGATGCCATCTGAATGTCACATACAAGGCTATAAATTATTCCACACTGACAGGGTCAACAGGAAAGGTGGTGGAGTAGCGATGTATGTCAGAGACAATTTAAATTGTTGTGTTAGACAAGATATTAAATTAGAAGCGTCAGCCACTGAATCTGTTTGGTTACAGCTTCTCGAGGGCCGAGAAAAACTAATTTTGGGTGTGATTTACAGGGCCCCAAATCTTGATAGGGAGTGCAGTAAACTTCTATGGGACGAAATTCGTAAGGCATCTACATACGAAAATGTTGTGCTAATGGGAGATTTCAACTATAGACAGATTGACTGGAGCAATTTGACAGGAAATTTAGAGTCGGGTGACTTTCTTGATACGATCCAGGATTGTTTTTTAAAACAGTTTGTGACAGAGCCAACTAGGGGAAATAACCTCCTTGACTTGGTTCTTGCCAGTAGGGAAACACTAATTAATAATCTTGAGGTTAATGATGAGCTTGGGGAGAGTGATCACAAATCACTCAGTTTTAACATATCATGGAATTCCCCTAATAATGGCAATCAAGTCTCCGTCCCTGACTTTCGCTTGGCTGATTTCATAGGACTGAAAAATTACTTAGGTGGGCTGAACTGGAATGACCTGACTAGGGGTCAGGTAGGTGGTGATGGTTGCCGATATGATGCTTTCCAGGGCATAGTTCTAGCTGCTCAGTCAAATTATGTTCCAAATAGGGAAATCAGATCAAACAAAAATGATCCTAAATGGATGAACAATAGATTAAAATATCTGATTGGTCAAAAGAGAGGCATATATAGGCAAATCAAAAGAGGAGAGGGGCAATTAAGAAATCGATATATTCAGTTAAAGAGAGAAATAAAAAAGGGAATTAGAAAAGCAAAAAGAGATTATGAGGTTAAAGTTGCAAGAGAATCGAAGACTAACCCAAAAGGATTCTTTCAGGTATACAGAAGTAAGATCAGGGACAAGATAGGCCCACTCAAAAGTTCCTCGGGTCAGCTCACTGACAGTGATAAGGAAATGTGTAGAATTTTTAATACATACTTCCTCTCAGTTTTTACACAGGAGGATACCAGTGATATTCCAGTAATGATAAATTATGTAGAACAGGACGATAATAAACTGTGCACTATTAGGGTCACAAGTGACATGGTCCTTAGGCAAATAGATAAATTAAAACCTAACAAATCCCCAGGCCCTGATGAACTGTATGCAAGGGTTCTAAAGGAATGTAAAGAGGAGCTTAGCACACCTTTGGCTAATCTTTTCAACATATCACTACAAACTGGCATGGTGCCAGATAAGTGGAAAATGGCAAATGTGATACCTATTTTCAAAACAGGTGACAGGTCCTTAGCTTCGAACTATAGACCAATAAGCCTAACCTCCATAGTGGGAAAATTTATGGAATCAATAATTGCCGAGGCAGTTCGTAGCCACCTTGAAAAGCATAAATTAATCAACGAATCTCAGCATGGTTTTACAAAGGGACGTTCCTGCCTTACGAATTTATTAACTTTTTTCACTAAGGTATTTGAGGAGGTAGATCATGGTAACGAATATGATATTGTGTATATGGACTTCAGTAAGGCTTTTGACAGGGTCCCACATCAGAGACTATTGAGGAAAATTAAAGCACATGGAATAGGAGGAGAAATTTTTTCCTGGATAGAGGCATGGTTGACAAATAGGCAGCAGAGAGTTTGCATAAATGGGGAGAAATCAGAGTGGGGAAGCGTCACGAGCGGTGTTCCACAGGGGTCAGTGTTGGGCCCCCTGCTGTTCACAATCTACATAAACGACATAGATGAGGGCATAAAGAGCGACATCGGCAAGTTTGCCGATGACACCAAAATAGGCCGTCGAATTCATTCTGACGAGGACATTCGAGCACTCCAGGAAGATTTGAATAGACTGATGCAGTGGTCGGAGAAGTGGCAGATGCAGTTTAATATAGACAAATGCAAAGTTCTAAATGTTGGACAGGACAATAACCATGCCACATATAAACTAAATAATGTAGATCTTAATATTACGGATTGCGAAAAAGATTTAGGAGTTCTGGTTAGCAGTAATCTGAAACCAAGACAACAGTGCATAAGTGTTCGCAATAAAGCTAATAGAATCCTTGGCTTCATATCAAGAAGCATAAATAATAGGAGTCCTCAGGTTGTTCTTCAACTCTATACATCCTTGGTTAGGCCTCATTTAGATTATGCTGCACAGTTTTGGTCACCGTATTACAGAATGGATATAAATTCTCTGGAAAATGTACAAAGGAGGATGACAAAGATGATCCCATGTATCAGAAACCTTCCCTATGAGGATAGACTAAGGGCCCTGAAACTGCACTCTCTAGAAAGACGTAGAATTAGGGGGGATATGATTGAGGTTTATAAGTGGAAGACAGGAATAAATAAAGGGGATGTAAATAGTGTGCTGATAATATCTAGCCTAGACAGGACTCGCAGCAATGGTTTTAAGTTGGAAAAATTCAGATTCAGGAGGGATATAGGAAAGTACTGGTTTGGTAATAGAGTTGTGGATGAGTGGAACAAACTCCCAAGTACCGTTATAGAGGCCAGAACGTTGTGTAGCTTTAAAAATAGGTTGGATAAATACATGAGTAGATGTGGGTGGGTGTGAGTTAGACCTGATAGCTTGTGCTAACGGGTCGGTTGCCGTGTTCCTCCCTTGAGTCAATGTGACCTGACCTGACTAGGTTGGGTGCATTGGCTTAAGCCGGTAGGGACTTGGACCTGCCTCGCATGGGCCAGTAGGCCTTCTGCAGTGTTCCTTCGTTCTTATGTTCTTCTTATGTTCTTATAATAAGTTCCCGAATTCTGATGAATTGTTTTCAAGAGTATTTAAAGAGTGCAAGTTGGAACTTAGCCGCTAACGAGCGTGTTTAATGCGTCCATCAAAATTGTTGCTTTGCCAGAAATTTGAAAGATGTTTAATGCAATTTCTGTACTAAAATCAGGTGATAAGGCTATTCCTTCAAATTACCATCTGCTAAGCCTGGCATCTATAGTAGGCAAATTATTAGAATCACTTATAGTTGATATTAAAAAATAAGGACGAACCCTGTAACAGGCATACTGGTCCATACTAGGCAAGTCCTTGTCAAACCTAAACCCACTAACAAAAATTTTCGCCCAACCCAATATCAATGTTACCCAAGGAATAAGCTTTGATAATCCTATTAATTCCAGTGCAAATTCCACTCAAATCAAACCCCTCATTACTTATGTATTTATCTAACCTATATTTTAAGCTACCCAAGCTTCTAGCAACAATGACCCTACTAGGCAGACTGTTCCACTCATCTACTACCTACTGCTGCATATGTGCCTTACCTAACACTCACTTAAATTATGTCCACCCCTCATATGCATTGCAAGTGAATGTGGGTTGATATTTAATGTATTGTATGAATTTTGTCATGCTTCTTTGTATGTTCTTTAACGAATTTATATATGTTGTATAGTATGGAGACCAGAACTGATCTGTGAGCCCTTAGTAATGATGTGTAGAGCTGCAGCATAACTACTGGATTCCTGTTCCGTATACTTCTTTATATAAAAACCCAGTAAATTGTTTGCTTTCTTACGTACGCTCAGGCATTGCTGTCTTGGTTTCAGGCTGCTGCTTACCTTAACTTTCAAGTCTTAGCGCATTCTATACGGCCAAGTTTTACATTATTAATTTATTAGCGTTTTGGTTATGTACATTCCCGAGTTTCAGGAGTTTGCTTTTATCTACCATGAACTGCATCTTCTACTTTTCTGACCACGGCATGAGTTTATCTAAATCAATTATTCTGCCTATTTTCTTGTCACTAGTGAATTTACTCATATCAATTGTTATTTCCTCTTCAAGGACAATAATGTACATTACGAACAACAATGGGACAAAAACTGATCACTGTGGAACTCCACTTTTTACTTATCCCCGTTCAGATTTTACCCCATTTATGCACACTTTCTGCTTCCTGTTGGTCAGCCACGCTTTGATCCATGACAGGACTTTTTCCCCATTGCCTCGAGCTGCCACTTTAACAGCATTTTATGTGACACTCTATCAAAAGCTTTACTCAAACCAAAATAAACAATATTGAATCCTGTATCATTGATCAACTGCCTTAAATATTTTATTGAAGAATGTCAGCAAATTAGTAAAGAAGGAACGGCCCCTCATGAACCCATGCTAATCAAATTATGCTTATCATGATGGTTTCTTATAATAAAAGGTATAAATGACTAAGGTAATATGTTTACAATTGCAGTCAAGCTTATTGGGCGGTAATTGGATGGTAACAGCTTATCTCCTGCTATTCCTTATCTCATACACTGTACCTGTTTGAAGAGATATATTAAAAATGTTACTTAATGGTTTACTAAGTTCAATTTTGCACTCTTTAAGAACCCTTGAAAAAAGTTTATCAGGGCCCGGAGATTTATTTTGCATTAATCGGTCAGTATATTAAATTACCATATCCCAAGTGACTGATATTTTCTTCAGGCGCGCAAGAGAAATTAATTATTTGAATATCGTTTGTGTCTTCCTGTGTGAAAACCAAGATAAAATAATTATTAAAAATTAAGCACATTTTATTTTGTCAGTAAGCTGTCCAGAGTTAGTTTTAAGTGGACCTAATTTATTTCTAACCTTTCTTCTACATATATGAAAAAAAAAACTTTCTGGCTCATTTCGAATCCCTAGCAAATTTAAATTCTTTGTCCCGTTTAGAATTTCTTATCCCATTTTTAACCTCCCTCTTAACGTGAGTATATCGATTCCCAAGATGACCGTCACCTCTTTTCATGTTTGAGCCCATTGTTCATCCAGTTCAGATCATTTCTATTCGATCTTAGTTCTTTATACCGAAGAAATGTGTATTGTTTAGAAAACTGTCATACTGATGGCAGTCCACGGATGATAGGTGTTCTCTAAGCTCATTGTAATCTATCGGGTATTTCCTGTTGCTATGATGGTGCTATACAGCGCAGAAGGAATGGGAGGCAGTCAGATTCGAGCCAAGAAATTTGAACACAGGTTTAATTCCTTAGATGAAGAGCCCCTCTTCATCTACGGAAATTAGAATTCTTCATTAGGAAGAAATCTTCCGAGAGAGTTGCTTAGTTTCAGCTGAAATTTTTTTTATCAATACTTACATTATAAATTTTTCATCTCAAGCTTAGTTACTGGAAGTCATCTTAAAATTTCACTTAAAGTTAAATTTTTTTGTCCGTTTGTTTCAGCACAGACTGTTGGGCACCTCTCTTTACGAATTTAACATTATATTCATATCGTTGTTCCTTAAAATATTTTGGTTCGGTTACCATATATTTTGTGTCAGGGTTGTTGCAATATTCAGAACTTCAAGAACATTTTTGTGTTGTGTACTACATAATAGTCTCTTCCGGAAAGACGGATTATCTACTCAGATTTCATTTACCCTGACAATATGTTATGTTCTGTCGTCTAGTGACCTGTATAGCCAGCTGGTTTCTTGGCCTTATTATAGTGCAGGATTTTATATTGTTTGAGATTCCGTAGAGTAAGGAAAGATAACGTTGTTAGTGAGCGTAACACGCGCTCAAGTTAACAAAAGGAAAATTAGATACAAAGATATTTGAACAGTAAATTAATTCACTAATAGAAAAGCATCGAGTAGAATAACAAATAAACTTGCATAAAACAAGTGAAAAATAATTAATTTAGTATCCGTGATGGAATACCTTTCTCCTACTTTTCTATCTAATTTTACTCATACTCAAGAACGCCTCATTTAATCGGCTACAAATTTTCGACATTTGTGTATGGTAACGAAAAACAAATTCTTGGAACATTTGACATGTTCATGTACTGTATGAACAAAGTGGTAGTACCCATTTACTACATCCTGGAATGGTTTGGATAACTTCAAACATTTAAAAATGTTCCAAAAAATACTACGACGGCGGAGACTGAAATTCAGACGTGTAAGAGCAGCCATGACAAGTTTATATATAAAACATTGTTGACTTTTATTGCCGTTTCATTTGTGTGCAGACAAATTTGTAGTTTTATTAAAATAGTAAAAGAAATCTGGCAAACGTTGGAATCGATGCCATAACTGGAGAAGAACTCAATTGATTATGCTTGAAATTTTCAACAGTGGTGCACTTTCCTGAACATTAGAATCACGCTGCCACTGAGTGACCAATTTTATTGAATAAATAGTGATATTCATTTTCTATTCAATAACAAAGAATGCCTCGATTGATTCATCTTAAAACATTATTGACGATACCGTCTATTATAAGGATGATGGTCGAACAGGTACAATTGTAAAACTTAAATAACATAGTTAATAACAACTTGGAATCGATAGAATCAGGTTAGTTACTGTAGAATATCTTTCTCCGTCGGCTTCAAAGGTTTACTGTTGGTAGGTTTTATTAGAATAAATCTTGTAACTCAGTATCAGGTGTGTAAATTTCAATTTGCAAATTAAATTAAGCAACATATTTCTCATGTAATTAATACTCAACGTATCTTGTGATCAGTACTGAAACTAAATAGCGGCGCATCTTAATAAAAAGTATTTTTGCATTAACTTTAAACAATGTGAGTGCAAATTTTTCTTTTTTTGCCAAATTCGTTAAATAAGAGATCTCGAAATGAACAGTAGTGTCAAGAGTTTTAAAACTACAACTTTATATACAAATTTTAAAAATATTGAGAACTAGTTTTTTTTTTAAAGCGTTTTCATATATCCTGAGTTGATTTACCCGTTAAATATTGTAATTGTAAGAGTTCAAGCCATCCCACTGTCAGCTACAGATTGTTTATATCATCAAAAATTTTCGTTTATAATTTCAAAATGCCTTATTCAATCGATTTCACATTTTAAAGCCAGGACAATTATAAGTGAAGAGTCGTTGACCAGTTGACCTGTGCTGGTGCTGTTTGTTCAGTTTTATATAGACGATACACGAAACTGATTTCCATTAGATAGATGTACAGAACTTCAGCTTTAAAATTTTAAGAATCGTGAACAAATTGACTTAAGTTGTTATATGCTAATGATTCAGATATATGTACATACACATGGTGTTGGTAGTGATGGTGATGGGTGAGTGTTGGTACTGTTGGAGGTGGTGGTGGTGGTGGTGGTAATGGTGATGGTAGTGGTGGTGGTAATGGTAATGGTGGTGGTGATGGTAACGGTAATGGTGGTGGCGGTGGAGGTGGTGGTGATGGTGGTGGTGATGGTAATGGTAATGGTGGTGGTAATGGTAATGGTGGTGGTGGTGGTGGTGGTGGTAATGGTGATGGTAGTGGTGGTGGTGGTTATGGTGGTGGTGATGGTAATGGTGGTGGTGATGGTGGTGGTGATGGTGATGGTGGTGGTGATAATGGTGATGGTGGTGGTGATAATGGTGATGGTTGTGATGAATGGTTTGAAAAACCGACAAGTTGAAGATTGAGACACTTATGCAGCATATGGGAATCTTTATTCAGGAAACGTTTCGCCACACAGTGGCTTCTTCAGTCCAATACAAAGAGGAAGGCATAAGGAGAGGAGGAGAATGAGGTAATCAGTCCCTCAACCTGGAGTCGATGTGTTCAGTCCATCAATCTTGTAGAATGTACAGCATATGGCCGTAGACGTGGCTTATATACTGTAGAGATGTGAGGTGAAGCAGGCGGAGGCGGGGTCATAGTGGTACCATCCACTAGTCGAAGTAGGTCTTCGTCCAAAGGTTGAACAAGTGTTGAAGAATTCTTTGTAACAAGATCCCATGATGCTGCAGTGTCTGACAGTTGTGATGAATGGTTTGAAAAACCGACAAGTTGAAGATTGAGACACTTATGCAGCATATGGGAATCTTTATTCAGGAAACGTTTCGCCACACAGTGGCTTCTTCAGTCCAATACAAAGAGGAAGGCATAAGGAGAGGAGGAGAATGAGGTAATCAGTCCCTCAACCTGGAGTCGATGTGTTCAGTCCATCAATCTTGTAGAATGTACAGCATATGGCCGTAGACGTGGCTTATATACTGTAGAGATGTGAGGTGAAGCAGGCGGAGGCGGGGTCATAGTGGTACCATCCACTACTCGAAGTAGGTCTTCGTCCAAAGGTTGAACAAGTGTTGAAGAATTCTTTGTAACAAGATCCCATGATGCTGCAGTGTCTGACAGTTGTGATGAATGGTTTGAAAAACCGACAAGTTGAAGATTGAGACACTTATGCAGCATATGGGAATCTTTATTCAGGAAACGTTTCGCCACACAGTGGCTTCTTCAGTCCAATACAAAGAGGAAGGCATAAGGAGAGGAGGAGAATGAGGTAATCAGTCCCTCAACCTGGAGTCGATGTGTTCTGTCCATCAATCTTGTAGAATGTACAGCATATGGCCGTAGACGTGGCTTATATACTGTAGAGATGTGAGGTGAAGCAGGCGGAGGCGGGGTCATAGGCGTACCATCCACTGCAGCATCATGGGATCTTGTTACAAAGAATTCTTCAACACTTGTTCAACCTTTGGATGAAGACCTACTTCGACTAGTGGATGGTACCACTATGACCCCGCCTCCGCCTGCTTCACCTCACATCTCTACAGTATATAAGCCACGTCTACGGCCATATGCTGTACATTCTACAAGATTGATGGACTGAACACATCGACTCCAGGTTGAGGGACTGATTACCTCATTCTCCTCCTCTCCTTATGCCTTCCTCTTTGTATTGGACTGAAGAAGCCACTCTGTGGCGAAACGTTTCCTGAATAAAGATTCCCATATGCTGCATAAGTGTCTCAATCTTCAACTTGTCGGTTTTTCAAACCATTCATCACAACTGTCAGACACTGCAGCATCATGGGATCTTGTTACAAAGAATTCTTCAACACTTGTTCAACCTTTGGACGAAGACCTACTTCGACTAGTGGATGGTACCACTATGACCCCGCCTCCGCCTGCTTCACCTCACATCTCTACAGTATATAAGCCACGTCTACGGCCATATGCTGTACATTCTAAAAGATTGATGGACTGAACACATCGACTCCAGGTTGAGGGACTGATTACCTCATTCTCCTCCTCTCCTTATGCCTTCCTCTTTGTATTGGACTGAAGAAGCCACTGTGTGGCGAAACGTTTCCTGAATAAAGATTCCCATATGCTGCATAAGTGTCTCAATCTTCAATGGTGATGGTGGTGGTGGTGGTGTTAATGGTGATGGAGGTAATGGTGATGGTGGTGGTGGTGGTGGTGGTAATGGTGATGATGGTGGTGGTGGTGGCAGTGGTAATGGTGATGGTGGTGGTAATGGTGGTGGTAATGGTGATGGTGGTGATAATGGTGACGGTGGTGATGATGGTGGTGGTGGTAGTGGTGATGGTGGTGGTGGTGGTGGTGATGGTGGTGGTGGTGGTAATAGTGATGGTGGTCGTGGTGGTAATGGTGATGGTGGTGGTAATAGTGATGGTGGTCGTGGTGGTAATGGTGATGGTGGTCGTGGTGGTAATGGTGATGGTGGTGATAATGGTGACGGTGATGGTGGTGGTGGTAGTGGTGATGGTGGTGGTGGTGGTAATAGTGATGGTGGTCGTGGTGGTAATGGTGATGGTGGTGGTAATAGTGATGGTGGTCGTGGTGGTAATGGTGATGGTGGTCGTGGTGGTAATGGTGATGGTGGTAGTAATGGTGATGGTGGTGGTGATGGTGATGGTGGTGGTGGTAGTGGTGATGGTGATGGTGGTGGTAATAGTGATGGTGGTCGTGGTGGTAATGGTGATGGTGGTAGTAATGGTGATGGTGGTGGTGATGGTGATGGTGGTGGTGGTGGTAGTGGTGCTGGTGATGGTGGTGGTAATAGTGATGGTGGTCGTGGTGGTAATGATGATGGTGGTGGTAATGATGATGATGGTGGTGGTAATGATGATGATGGTGGTGGTAATGATGATGATGGTGGTGGTGATGGTGATGGTGGTGGTGATGATGATAATAAACACATACATGGACATGTATACATGAACTAGTACATATACATAAATTTTACATGTATTCGTACATACATACAACAATATATAGAAAAAAACACATACATAAACAAACACACCCAAGAATACAAAAGTGAACATATATCAAAACATATGCAAATACATGAATAGACCCATGCATATATTTGCAAATGAATATCTGCAGACACAAATACATACATGAATAAATTTTCACATGTATATATGCACACATACAAGCACACCTGTGGAAATTGCCATCCATACATATATATGTATTCATACATCTGTGCATACAACCATTCGCATAAGTATGCATATGACTTAAGAAATCGTAATGACACGATTGCAAATAAACCATACCCCCGGCCGGGATTGAACCCGCGGTCATAGAGTCTCAAAACTCCAGCCCGTCGCGCTAGCCACTAGACCAGCTAGCGGGTTCAATCCCGGCCGGGGGTATGGTTTATTTGCAATCGTGTCATTACGATTTCTTAAGTCATGTTGACGGCAGTGAAGGGACTTGAGCTAGAGTTCGTCACGGCCACGCTAGCTGGAGATTCGTCTGTAAAAACTTGCATTTGTGGTCACAGAGGTGCCTGTGCTAACTTTCCTATGGTGTAGAAATATACCTAGTTGGATGAATCTTATTGTGGCTAGCTGGTCTAGTGGCTAGCGCGACGGGCTGGAGTTTTGAGACTCTATGACCGCGGGTTCAATCCCGGCCGGGGGTATGGTTTAAGTATGCATATATATATATATATATATATATATATATATATATATATATATATATATATATATATATATATATATATATATATATATATATGCTCACGTATTTATACACATATGTATGCATAAGCATACTGTATATCTGCACACTTACACATTCAAGGCATTACATATGTAAATACATAGATATGCATACACACAAAAATACATACACACCTGTATTATACTCATATATAAGTGTACGTATGGACAAAAATTCATACGTACAATCATAAACACATGTGCATTAAGGTATTTATATATTGCTGCAATGGAATCATATAACCACCCTCCAATATTCCTTTTTGCGTGTTTTCTGGTAGAGGAGACTGCATTAATGAAATACGTGGATACCTTTCTCGGATTGATCACCGACTGAAATAAATCTAATTGACAATATACAATTCAGTGAAAAAAAATGAAAAAAAAAGAACAAAATAGCGAAGACTAGAATCTGTAACGATCGAAATCGAGCAACAGTGTCCCGAGGCCGATCTTTGATGTGTTACCTACTGAAGGTGCCAAGGAGCCATGCAAACCTATGTGAAAACCAAAGGTGTGAAGGGTGGATTCCAGTACCTAAATAACGCTATTGAAACCGATAAGGAACATTGGAGGAAATGTTTTGAGTACAGGCTCCTGGGTTTGGTTGACTGGTGTGATATCGCCTAGTGTGGAGACAGCAGAGATTAATGTACACTATTTTTGTTATGTGATAACTCACTGTGTGGAACCAACTGAGAGCAGCGTCGGCTCTTGGTGTTATTTTAATGGTGCAAAACTACGTGTGTTTGTATGTGGATACAACAGAGGTTATTGCAGCCATTAGTTGTTGTTTATTGTTTGTACAGCCATTTGATTTTAATGCAGGATTCCGGTGCTGTTTATAGTGTGATTACTCAATTATTATCATAATCTTGGAGAGCGCTAAACCCATAGTAATGGGAAATTGAGTAATTTATTGAGTATTGGGTAACTGAGTAATTTATTGAGTAATCAGCCCCTCAAGGGAGGGGCTGATTACTCAATAAATACAGCCAAAAGAGGATAGAACATACTCCAGGTGTTTGTTATGATGCGGTAACTCAGTGTGTGGAATCAAGAGAGGTTAGTGTAAGGTGAAGGTGTGATAATGTGAGGAACGATCACAAATTACTACTGGCTTCAAATGTTGTTTACTGGTGTGATAATTACTCGCCAAGACGTTAACCGAATTTTTATGGCTAGTTTAATTGCATCATTAATCCTTCAACTTGATTTATGCAAGATATGCAAAGCTGGCTTGAGAGTGCTGATTGCTGACGCGGTGGCTCTTCCTGAGACATGGAAACACAAGATAAATATGTTTTTAACATGTAACGTAATGCCACGAGAAATGTATTACCCTACTGCACATTTCGAGCCTGCTATGCACTAATGTATGCAGCAGGAAAAGTGCAAAGTGAAGCATAAGTTACTAATGCAGTTAAATATTAGGGATGATGTTTGGAAGCGAATCATAAAAGTCAATCACATGTTATTGACAGAAAAGAAGAAGCTATCTTTATCTCTTTAAATGGCGTCTGAAACAGTGATAACAGTGATTAAGACGTTTCAAAGAATCTTGATGACTAGGCAGACATCACTGAAACTCAAAGGAGTATTTAGATTCGATCGGAGAAAAAAAAGACAAGAGGTCCAGTTCCTCGAATTAATAGCCACTTCGCTCACTCCAAAGGATCCTCCCTTGAATAGAATTGGTAAATTGGGATTCATCCCAATCAATAATAATTATAATGAAGGGGAAGCGCTAAGCCCGTTGGATTATACAACGCCTGTTGGGGATGGGGGGATGTGGAAGGTACTGGGGCTTAATTCAGGGAACTGGAGCACATATCCAATTCCCTAGATCAAGAGCCCCTCACCAACGTCAAGGAACCTTCCTTGAGATCATCAAACCACACGAGTAGTGAAAATTTGAAACCGATGACTTAAGTCATTCTCCAGTTATGACACGGATTCCAACTATTACAAGTTTTTTTTCAACTTGTTTACTACATCCATATCCGTAGCTCGATGTGTCCTGTAGCTCGACTGGTAGCGCACTCTCCTTTCACAATGACGTCCGCAGATCGATTTCCCTTTATGGATGGAAAACGTTAGAAAGTGTTTCCATAAGATACCAGTTGTCCCTGTTCACCCATCAATAAAATGGGTACCTGAGTGTTAGTCGACTGATGTGGGTCACGTCCTGGGACGAAAACTAATTTGCCGGAAATGCTCTGCATAAGAAGCGGCTTTCTGAATGTCATTGATGTCAGCTAGTCATGTATACCTGGTACATGTACTTGTAGAAATAAAGATATTACATTATTAATACTGAAAATTTTCCTTCATCCATAAAAAGCTTAATATGTGTATCCAGGCCTTAAGATATTTCAGTAATTAAATGTCGATTTTGTCCACGATTTTGTCCACAGTGGTAAACAGAAATTTATTTATTCTGGCTTAACGGAAATAAAAATTTCAAACTATCTTATGTATTAAATGGTCAAATCTGCATCTACACACTTAAATTTTACTTGCCACCGTCGTCGAATTAGGAAGCTACTTTTTCTTTCCTTTTGTAGCCACGCCACTGAGAGTTTAGGAAGTTATCCAAGACTTTTCGGGATGCTGTATAATAAAGGAAGGAAAAAATCAAGCAATCATTTAAAGGTCCTCCGTCGGGAATACCCTGAAATATGTTAGTAAACAAGCAAATATAAGGATACCACTTGAAGATTCCCCATCGGAGATATCAAATAAGTTAGCAGACAGACTTTATTTACAACACAAAGGTGTTATGCGAACATAAATATAACTTAATATAAATTTAACATTGGAAAACCCATAACGTTAAACACAATGAATTATTTCTTATTTGAGATATTATCCAGTTGTTTCACGAAAATCAGTCTGTAAAATGAAAATAGCGCATTGAAACTTATTCAATTTAGAATCAGAGAGAAGCTCCCTTTGAGGGAACCAATATAGTACCAAGAGCTTCAAGCCTCCAAGAGGAGGTATTCTCTAACCAAATTTGTACGTACACAAAAAATTTCATTCATGTCATGTATCAACCGTAAAGACTGAGACCGTTCAAGATTCCTGTATTTTAATCTGATGGAAATGCTAAGGCTGCAGGGTTCTTAGTTATTATATGGAAACTAGTTTATTGAGAATAATAGGCTAATTAATATTGACTCAATTTAAAAGAAATTCCATGATTATGCTTAATAATTCACTCTAAACCTGAAAACTTGAAGCCTATCAAAAGAGGCATTCTTCAGTAAATGCTACGAATCCAACGATTCTAAGTATTATATCCCATTGTTAGCAAATATTTCGTATTTACTCCAGTGCAAACTAAACTTATTGGGCATCTTTCGTCTTGTCTAATGTATTAGCATCAACAATATGAAGTTAATCAGAAGAGACATTCCTTAGCAAATAAGAATTTTATTATTGAACTATTCTGACAGATCAGTTCATTTATGAATTTTTTTTTTGAGTAATATCCTGTCTGTATGATGCGTCTGCCATAAATTCAGTACTGAATCCATTCGAATGATTTATACACATGTATATTTAACATTATTTAGCGATAAATTAAGATTATTTTATTAATGAAATTGGCAAAATGATAACTACACATTCTAATAACATTACCAACATTCTTTTAATTAGGGTACACTATTTTTTTTTCTATGAAGCTTATCAGAAGAGGCTCTCTAAATTTATTGAGTTGACACATAAAAACTCAGGGATAGACAATATACTTTTGATTGTGATAAATGGTTTCAAAAAACCGACAAGTTGAAGACTGAGACACTTATGCAACATATGGGAATCCTCCTCTCTTTACACCTTTCTGCTTTGAATTTGACTGATGAAGCCACTGTGTGGCGAAACGTTTCCTCAATAAAGATTTCAATATGTTGCATAAGTGTCTCAATCTTCAACTTTTGACCGTAAAGCATCTTCACACACCAAATTGTTGCATGAATCCTTTCCTTTTTAATAATAAAACAGAAAAATAAGTAGATCAGGAAACTTGTTAAGGGACCCCGTGACGTATACTCAACAATAACTACTTGTATCTTGATCAATGAGCGATTTGTGCAACGTGTCCCAGTATTGCATAACCCCAGCCCCTTGCACCCCAGTGTATGTTTATAATGCATGAAAATATTAGCTGTGAAAATTTGAAGCTCATCTGATGATACCTTCTCGTGTTTTGGGCAAAATACAAACAATAAGGTGAAGGAAAAAAGAGAGGGAAAAAATTATGTCAGCCACTGAAAGGTTTCCCTTCGAGGATATCTAATTATTCAAAGCATTGTTTTTCCAGGCAACACAATTTATATTAATTTTGGCTAAAAATTGTCATAAAATTACAGTAATTTTTGCTTAAAAAACAGTTTTCCTTCATCTGCCCATTAATAAACTAATAAACTAATCTGCAATGATATCTAATTTCAATGGATGCATAATTTTAATTTATAAACTTGTAAAACCTGATTTTTCCTATAACAAAAATTTCTGCAAAAAACGTTTTATCATATTCGCTCTAAGCTAATGTACAGTTCTATATATATTTTTTTTTGTTAAATTTAGAACAACTTTCAGAACAAAATATTATATTCATAATATTTTTTTTAAGCTAGATATAATTGGAAATTTTAAATTATACCTCTTTAGTTTTTCATTGTTTTATTTTTATTAGTTATGAAATTTTTAGCGGTTTCTTCAGTCCTAATGCAGAGAAAGCTAAGAAGTGAGCATATTTAGTTAGTGAAGTTAGGTATAATGAAGCGTGGCGGTGAAGGAAGTAGCTGAGCTGTGAGTAGAGTGTCACGTGACAGCTACCTGGGCAACATCTTATTAGTGAGGATTTCGGATATTTTGAAACTAGTGAATTTCTATTGGATAGTGCTAGTGAAAGCTAATAAGGACGCCTCCATGCATTTTGATTTGAGGAAATGAGTTTCGTCATCGACTTTCATGACTTGATTCCATTTCAAAGGTTTCCTTGATCGTCTCAGTGTTGGATACACATGATTTTTGGGCCATAACAGCTTCAAGCAAACTTATGTTGGTAAACTCTCCACCTACCTATTTGTTCTGGTCTCCTCCTCCTTTACCCTCTAAAGCGTATCTTGCATTAGTTGCAGAATCGCTGTTATGCTTCTATACCAAGTTCTTAAAAAGATGTCTAATAGTTAGTGGCATATACAAATAGTTTATTACCTAAATTGCTGCCACTAACACCACCCTAAAAAAGTTCTGCAGTTTCAGCACATCAAATTAATATAGAACAAGATGCTTCCCACATTAGAAACTCGTTAAATGAAACGCACTTTCTTCTAATACCTGCACTTTCCATGTTCTCTTAGTGTCATTTGGCTCCCGCTGCTGTGTTCCTTTGTTAGTTGTGTATCTGACAGGACGAGCCACTCGTGGCAATTTTCATTTCCTTTAATAACAGCCTTGAACTATATATAAGTGTTATTATTTATATTTTGTCAGTATCACAATATCATTTACAATAAGTCCAAAATCAAATAATATAAAATACTTATTGCATGATAGATTTTCAATGTTTTTTAAAGTAACTATATAGTAATATGACCTCTAAAATAATATTTTTATTTTAACTCAAATTGAGCGTAAATTGTATGGTTATACTGACAAAATGTAAATGTACTTAAGTACGGTTCAATGCTGTTATCAATGGATTTTTTTTAACCAACTACTGTGTTTTTAAGATATGATTTAACATCACATTCATTTACCATACTTCATTTTCAAGTCTACCAGTAAAACACCATCTCTTCAAGTCATTGATCTGTGTCCGTCTTAATTCTGGCTTCAAAAAGTCGGTTATTAGCACTTAAACTTGCACTCCATTTCGCACACAAACTCATAATGTACATTGTCCCTCTCAACTATTTCCTCTGGTTTCCTCGTGTTTTATGTAATTTGTTTCTCTCTCAAACCTCCGCGTCACATTACGTAACATCATATTAGTAAAATTGTCCTTACTGATTTATGTACGAGCTGCTCTAATTTAGGTCCTTTGATTATGCTCCATTTGCACTATTAGTCATAATACACTCAAGTGCTTTAACAACCATACCTTCGAATACTGAGTCTTCTTGTATTAATTGCTCGTAAATGCTTATTTAAGTCGGCTTCAAATTTTCAACCCATCAGAATGACAGGAGCCGTAACCCGTCCGTCATCTCTTAACCTTCAAATGTCCCAGTACAAATTCCCTCGAAACTCACAAAACAGGTTCAGTGAAACGTGTTGCCCTTGGTGACTCCTGGGTCCATAAGGCAGATACCTAAACACACAGATACAAACAGCTATCAAGCCCGACAAGATAGTTGCCTGCACTGACTGCACTCCTGTTTCTCTTTGATCACAGGTCGGTCTGGCTCTTACCGTACTGTAGAGGAAAATATTTCTAACCAAACCATACCACGGGCGGGGATTGAACCCGCGATCAGAGAGTCTCAAAACTCCAGACCGTCGCGTTAGCCACTGGACCAGCTAGCCACAATAAGATTCGTCCAACTAGGTATATTTCTACACCATAGGAAGGTTAGCATAGGCACCACTGTGACCACAAATGCAAGTTTTTACAGACGAATCTCCAGCTAGCGTGGCCGTGACGAACTCTAGCTCAAGTCCCCTAAAAGCCGTTAACATGACTCATGAAATCGTATTGACACGATTGCAAACAAACCATACCAATCGTGTCATTACGATTTCGTGAGTCAAAGTATTTCTGGTCATGAGTTGAACTGTTGGAATTCCGCCAGAAATTGTCGCATCCTGGCAAGGTCGCGAATGTGAGGAATGGAACCCAGGACGAGGTTGATATCCTAAGTTCCTTCCTTTATGAAAAAAAAACACGTGGAAAAAATGTAAATTTAGCTGATAATCAAAAAGGACATAAAATTAAAGAAAAAATGCAAGTTTCTTATAATAATAAACAGAATCAAAATTGAATGGAAAATATAATTAAAAATCTACTACGGATGACTTGCTGGTATCTTGAAGACTCCGTTGATAATCTGTAGGATACAGATTTCCTTATACTACTACTTAGATGATGAGGACAGTAGAGTTGACCCGTATGACCGTATCGTAGATGTCATACAGTCGGAAAGAAGCCGTGTTCATACGATTTTCCTATAACCAACAAAGCGAGGTGGAGGCTGGTAGATTATTATTATTATTAGCTTTAAATACACAAGGATCTTACAGCGGAGGCTAGGAGAGTTGGCCAAAATATTAAAATCGTAAATTTAGCGTAAGATTGGGTAGGAATTCTGATCAAAAAACACGGAGTGAGAGTCTTATGATGTAGACAGCCCCTAATGGTCCACAAAATGGAGATATCCAATTCCAGTCCTACGGGCTGAGAAAAATAGAAGTTACCAGAGGACACAAACGTTATAGCATAGAAACATATGAGTAGCCACATTAAAACTAAGCCAATACAGGTAACTTAATACAATGAGCAATCCCTAGGACTACTTACCGGGAGGAGACTCAGGAGTAGAGTAACACTACCGACATACCTTGACTAGTAGGTAAACAGCAGTAGTTCTCCCCCGGGATGGTATTGGGTGCTGAATGTTGCAAACCCCAAGTACTCTGACAAGGTGAAAAATACTCGCTCACCAAAAAAAAAAAAAAAAAATATACCAGTTGCTCTTATTACTCACAGTGGTGATGGTGGTGGTAATGAAGATGGTGATGGAGGTGGTAATGAAAAGAGGAGGTAATGGTGATTGTAATGAATGAAGGTGGTGGTGATGGTGATGGTAATGAATGTAGGTGTGATGGTGGTGGTAATGAAGATGGTGATTGTGGTGGTATTGAATGAAGGTGGTAATGGTGAAGGTAATGAATGAAGGTGGTGATAGTGGTGGTAATGAATGAAGGTGGTGATGGTAATGAATGAAGGTGGTGATGGTGATGGTAATGAATGAAGGTGGTGATGGTGGTGGTGATGAATGAAGGAGGTGATTGTGATGGTAATGAATGAAGGTGGTGATGGTGATGGTAATGAATGAAGGTGGTGATTGTGATGGTAATGAATGAAGGTGGTGATGGTAATGAATGAAGGAGGTGATTGTGATGGTAATGAATGAAGGTGGTGATGGTGATGGTAATGAATGAAGGAGGTGATTGTGATGGTAATGAATGAAGGTGGTGATGGTGATGGTAATAAATGAAGGTGGGGATGGTGGTGGTAATGAATGAAGGTGGTGATGGTGGTGGTAATGAATGAAGGTGGTAATGGTGGTAATGAATGAAGGTGGTGATGGTTTTGGTAATGAATGAAGGTGGTAATGGTGGTGGTAATGAATGAAGGTGGTGATGGTGGTGGTAATGAATGAAGGTGGTAATGGTGGTGGTAATGAATGAAGGTGGTGATGGTGGTGGTAATAAATGAAGGTGGTAATGGTGGTGGTAATGAATGAAGGTGGTGATGGTGGTGGTAATGAATGAAGGTGGTAATGGTGGTGGTAATGAATGAAGGTGGTGATGGTGGTGGTAATGAATGAAGGTGGTGATGGTGGTGGTAATAAATGAAGATAATGATGGTGGTCATCCCATGTATATCTCATTTATATAAACAAATTTTAAGATTGAGACACTTATGCAACATGTGAGAATCTTTATTGACGAAACGTTTCGCCTCACAGTGGCTTCATCAGTCCATACAAAGGAGAATGGTGAAGAACAGAAGGAGTCTGAGGTAATCAGTCCCTCAGCCTTGAGGGACTGTTAAATGTTTCAAAACCGACAAGTTCTTCACCATTCTGCTTTGTATGGACTGATGAAGCCACTGTGTTGTGAAACGTGTCTTCATTGAAGATTCCCATATGTTGCATATGCAACATGTCGCAAGATTCCGATATGTTCCCATATGTTAAGGTTTGCATGCATTAACCTCCAGGAGGATGGGGTTTTGCGATGCTGAGGTATATTTCTCAGATATAGCATTGACGAGTATTCATCAAATTTATGATGAATTTGGTTACTAGTAAAGTATTAAGTTTAATGTACTGGAGGATAGTAGTGGGTAGGGGATAATCGCCTTGAAGATGTACAGTAGTGTGCATTGGGACAGTGATGAAATAAGACTTTTATTTGGAAAATTAATGTTTATTTGAAACATACACGGCAATGATATGACAGATAATTGATATAATAAGATATATGACCACTCTTTGCTATTATATGCATTGCTACTCGACTTGGCATAGACTCGACCAATGTTGAACACATTTTGGTAAGTTCTTCGTCGTGGTACGAGGTCCTAATAGCAGCAATTAGTTTCACCACAGCTGAACAATTTTGTTTTGAACCCAGAGTTTAGTTATTGCTCATAGGTTCTCAATTGGGTTGAGGTCAGGAGAGTTTCCACGGCGATTTAGAACACTTACCCTAATCTCTTCGAAGAATGTCAGAATTTTCCTGGAAGTCTTTCATAGAGCAAGATCGTTTTGAAAATACCTTCTCCATCCAGAAAGTTTCTATCCACAATGGGAAGAATATGAGTTATCAAGATTGCCTTCTTTTTGTCATTGTTTATATTTCCCTCAAAAATAACAAGCTGTCCAGGGAATTTAGTAGTAAAACTGTCCCCATAAATCTTCTTAGGTGGGTGTTTTGGTGCCTGTTAAATGTGTCCATTCCGAGGAGGTTCGCCTTTGCTCCGTCTCGCCACCATTGATCTGTACTCATTCATCTGTCGTCCATCCTTAATGACCTAGTGCCCACTTAAGTCGTTGTTTATTCATAGCAGCAGTCAACATTTCTTTCTTTACCAGCTCTCAGGCATTTCTTCAAACTTCAACTTTTCGTCAAACAGTTGAAGAATCAACATTGTCTTCATAAAGTGCTGTCTTGCGTTTACTCGACACAGCTCTCCAAAATCACCAATGTCGTCAGCTCTCTTCAGAATCCGACCAACAGTTGACTTTGCTAGGCTTAAATTTTCAGCGATCTGTCTGATACTCAAATCAGCATGTTTTCTAAGAGTTTCCTAGGTATAACATCCATCATGAATTTTAACAGCAATCAGAACAACTTCTGTTGTAGCACTGACGAGAGTCGCATGGTAACACCACAACTGGATGGTTGCCAGTAGTGGTAACAAACTCTTCTGAAAAGAAATGAACCCAGACTACATTAATTAAGCCTCAGACTAAGATATATTATGAGATAATCACAAAATTTATTTCTGTCCCAATTAATATGCACACTACTGTAGAAGAGGAGGCGAGATATAGAGGCAAGGAAAGATACACCAGGGGAGTCATAAATGGAAGGGGAGACTTGAAAGGAAAGGGAGACATAGCTGTAAGGGGAGACGTGAGTGAAAGGGAAGCCATGAAGGAAAGTGAATACTTGGAAGAAAGAGGGAGTAAAGAAAGTAAAATAAAATTAGAATGGAAGAGAATGCAGGAATATCAACGATGTTATTTATTTTCCTTATTGAGTAAAAACACGTAAATTAAAAACATTATTAAACCTGTTATTGTACGTACAAGATTCTTGAAAACATCTTCCTCGCTCCTTGTTCCCCCCAGCATCTTCCTCACTCCCCTTCCACCTATACTCCCTTCCATCTTTCCACCCAGACATCATTCTCACTACTCTTATATCTACGCTCTCCTCCATCCTTGTTCACGCCCTTTCTCCCTACGTAACACTTGTATTTTTGCTGTCTGGCTTCTCTCCAACTTCCTTTTTTTTTTTGCTTTTCTCTTGTATTATTATCATTAATATTGATGAATAAGATACATGTGTGATACTTAAGGATCCTTCCTATGGAAACTTTATTCCATCATTGTCAGTAAAGGTAATACACTAAGAAAGAAGAGATGAGGCAGTTTGGCGTAATTAGCACCTCGAACTTGATAGAAGGTATTCCTGAGCACCTGTCAGTGCAGAGGCAGTGATCAACAATATTGCTGCTACTACTACTACTACGACTACTACTACTACTACTACTACTACTACTACTACTACTGCTACTACTACTACTATTACTACTACTACTTCTACTACTACTACTACCACCAATAATAATAATAATTATAATAACAATAATAATAATAGGATCGCTGTGCCTTTGGCAACAACCTACTGCGGTGTGAGAAGGTTGTCGTGATAAAGAAAATAACAAAATAATAATAATGATAATAATAATAATAATAATAATAATAATACCGCAATGACTGAAAGTTATCATCACAGCAAAAATGAATTTACGTGTAGTGATGGCATTCTCTAGTAAAAGACAAAAGCAAAAGAAAAAAAACCTACAGCAATAAAGGCTAAGCAATGACCAAAATTGAATTAAAATAGCATGACACAACCATTACCTGGCAGGTGTTGTGTTGGTGGCAGCTTGTGTGGGCTGAGTCGCAGCCATTACGACCTAAAGTGCGTCAGTAAGCGAGATACAGTAATTACCGGATGAAGAGGCACATATAGTTATACTCTTTGGGAATATTACAACAGGAATCAAGGATTATAAATATTATTACGAGTATTACTTAAATGTCAACTAGTGAGGGGCTCTTGATCTAAGGAATTGGGATTGCGTTGTTACTCTCTGAATCGAGACTGAATGCTTTCAAATAGCCCATACGCTATTTAACCCCTATGACTTTACTGCTAAACTTTCCCTCCCTTTCTTGATTGTAATATTATTACGTACTTGGAGGCAAATGATATTCTCATTGACATTACTGAAGACAAATACATATAAGTTTACATGACTTACGAAATTGTAATGACACGATTCAAACCCCACCCGTGGTATGGTTTTTTTGCATATAAGTTTGTTGCACACTGCTTATGTTTCAGATACATGTACCTTGATATCTCTCAATGTATATATGTGTGTATGTGTCTAAATGTACCTAAACCTCAATCAGTAAGTATACTTAATATGCAATAATACATTAATGTTGCATTAACTATTGTGGATTATATACTATATATTATATTAACTGTAACATATATCATATGCATTGTATTTATTATGGTAATATGTAATTGTACTAGTATCTATAAATAAAAGATTTTTTATATAATTTAATTTTAGAAAAAAAAGTTAACATGTCATAGGTACTCCAGATTAATAATTAATTGCTTAGGACTTCCTTGAAACATTACGTCCATTAAGAACTTTGAAAAACTGGTTAGGTAAAGATTAGCCGGTATTCTCCCGGCCCGGGCCTTGTCCAAGTGGTGGCCCGGCCTTGGCTCCCTCTTTAGGGAGTGTCTGAGACCTAAGTCTCCCATGGGAGGAGGCACAAGTACCTCCTCATCTTTGGGACCAATGTCCCCAGGCCTAGCCACAAGCTAGGCCTCTCTGGTCTGCCATCCCCGCCCCAAGGGGGCAAATGGGAATGACAGTCTTATGAGCTAAAGGCTCGGGCTCAGGCACCTACCCTACCCTAGAAGGGTTAGGCATGGTGTCGATCTTGAAAAACTGTTAAACACTCTATGGACTTTAATAATAAAATGTCTGATTCTGGCTATATAAAAGCTATATGTAATTTAAATTTTATAAGTCATACGTTTAATATCGTCCTCATTAAAATATATAATTCTTCTGAACATAATATACATTCATATCTTCTGATTATCTTAAAAGCAATTATTTATTTTTTTATTTTTTTCCCCACAGACAAGAGATTAAAAAAAAAGCATGAAAATGAAAACCAAAAAATAATCCTGGTAAATATATTAAACTATGATTTACTGATCATTGTTTTTCATCGTCACTGAAGATGGTAAGTGAATCTTGTTTTTTCTATTTTGATTTATTATACAATTATTTACTTTTAGGTATGATACTCTCATTTACTATATAGTGGGTTCCTTTAACAGTTCTTCAAGCTGTCATGTTTTTCTCCAGTTTTCCACTGGAAAATGTGTTTTATTCTCTTCTATATCCATAACAGAAATAATAGCCTACACTTTTTCTACTTTAGAATTTAGGAAGTAAGAAATTTTTGCTTGAATGCCTGAAGAAGACAGTTAAATTTCTTCAGAAAATCATGGTGTGGGGAGCCATGTTCATGGAACAAGTCATTTGCACGTTGTTCAGGAAACATTGAAGCAGGTTAAGTATATACAAGTACAACAAAGCCAATTTATGCCTCAGATAAGGGATTGGAATGATGATGGATGTTGGATATTCCAACAAGACTCGGCTCCGTGTCACACAGCAAAGTCGTTAAGGACATGGTGTGGACAAAATGGCGTTGAACTTCTCCCATGGACTGGAAATTTCCTTGACATGAACCCTATAGAGAGTTTATTTTCTGTTATGAAAGTTGAGATGCACGACGTTACCATTACCACCAAAGTGCAACTGATAGACTGCCATATTGTTTGGTTTCATTTTGCCAGAATCAAGGAATTCTGCAGAAATTTGGTCGATGGCATGATACCCACACGTGTTAAAGCCCTTACGGATGCTAGGGGTGGGTGAATCAATGTAAAATATTTGACCTTACTGGTACATCCAAATAAATCCATTAGCAGTCATTGAAATTTGTTTAATTGACATTTTAGGAGAAAATTATCCAATTTTTAAAAAATCAATAAAAATAATATTTTTACAGTTTCTGGATAATGTGAGAAAGCACAAAATTGCTTGCATGTTCAGTATCTTTTCACATTGGATGTTTTGCTATTGTGACTTCTCACATTATCAACAAACTGTAAAAATATTAGAAAAGTTTAAGGTTTATAAGGCAGAGATAGCACATCGTAGTCAACACCTGACAGTTCACCCATCCCCTTATGATGATGTGTATGAGATGGTCAAGGACTTCTCCAACATGGTTTAAACTCTTCCCAAATTTTATTAAATATAAATGAATCTAATATGTATAATCCTAAAATAATATACATATAATCAATCCTATGTTTTGTGAAGCTTCATTCAATTATGTTTCTCTCAACCATAGACCTGCTTGATAGCAGTGAACATTCAAATGGTATAAAATACCGACAGGTTGTTATATCTGCTTAATAGCAGATGTAATGCTATATCTATATTATTGTAATCTTTGTTCAAGGCTTATTCAACTTTGGCCATAATAAATATTATTGCATTTTTTATGAGATTGCTTAATTAACAAAATCCTTCCCTGTAGAGCTAAGTGGTACAGATATGTTGATGGTGTATTGTGCTTAATGCTTAATAATATAGAAAAACATTTTCTTGTTGAATTAATTAGTCTAGATCATTCCATAAATTTTACTGTTTGAGTTTCAACAAAATAACTCATTGTAAAGTAAAAGGACACAAGTGCAACTAATGTGACATTTATTGTGGCAACGTTTCGCTCTCCAGGAGCTTTATCAATGTCTTGATAAAGCTCCTGGAGAGCGAAACGTTGCCACAATAAATGTCACATTAGTTGCACTTGTGTCCTTTTACTTTACATATTGTCGGTAATTCTACCAACTTTATTACAAAATAACTCATTGCTGTTTTTTATATGTTTTAATTATTATGGGGAACCATGATTTTAAATTAAAAATATACATAGAACCAACAAATAACTTTTTATTTGCACTATTCTTCACATCACGATAGAGTTAAACCTTCTATATTCTCGTCCATGTTTTTGAGAACTTTACGTATTTGGGGCGCAGAGTTCATTGATGAAAAATCTTTTAAAATTCCTAGAAATATTTTTTACAAATCAAAAAAGGACAAACAATCATATTCATCAAGCAAATTATTATTATTGCAATCATAACTTAGCGCTAAACCCAGAAGGGTCATAAGCATTGCAGGGTAGGGCATGCTAAAGGTTTTATATGCATGCTCAGAGACTAGCAAATATAACAGGAGTAGAATTAGTGAGGGAGTTGTGAAGTGTTAAATGAAATATAGTCAAAGTTTGTGTAATAAGTCTGTCGCCGTCAAAAAGTCAATGTGGGAATCTGTGTCGAAGATGGAGTCGTCAGCGAGGAGGGAAGATGAAGCAAGGGTGTTAGATGAGAGTAAGACACATGTGCAACATCTGGGTATCTTTATTGTAGACGTTTCGCCATCCAGTGGCTTTATCAATACAAATTCTAGGACATAACTTGAAGACAGTAGAACTATGTACAGAAGATGAGGTAATCAGTCCCTCAACCTAGGAGTAGGTGCGAACAGCACCATAGTCGTGGAGCTGTTCGCACCTACTCCTAGGTTGAGGGACTGATTACCTCATCTTCTGTACATAGTTCTACTGTCTTCAAGTTATGTCCTAGAATTTGTATTGATAAAGCCACTGGATGGCGAAACGTCTACAATAAAGATACCCAGATGTTGCACATGTGTCTTACTCTCATCTTGTCGGTATTATATACCATTCGTACACAAGGGTGTTAGAGTTGTGACGACGTTGGGGTTAAATCCTGCTCGCTGGTAGACAGGACACTCTATTAGAAAATGGTAAATTGAAACTGGAAATTGACAACTCTCACAGAGCTGGCCTGGGCGCTTTCCTACCTTTGCATTCCGTCCCCCAAAGATGACATCGATGATAAGAGGATGACCAGAATCCTAAACATGGCTTGCTAGAATATAATTTGTTATGAATCATCTCAGACTAATGTTGTTGCCAACGGTTGCAAAATGGTCATGACGGTGATGAACCGCTGACCGCGCCCTAGAGTCCGCCTACTTGTTGTCCTGAACGTCTACATAACCAAGGACCCAGCAGAAAACGATTTCTTTGTTTTTGCTAGAAATGCGGTGCAACCATCGTTGTATACGAGGATCTAGGGGATGAGACGAAATAATTGTTTGGATAGCCTACAAAGCAATTCCACAAAAGGCAAAGAGGGAATCTGTGTCAAGGGTGGAGCCGTCAGCAACGAGGGAACATAAAGTAAGCGCGATAGAGCAGTGACGACTTTGGAGATAAATCCTGTATGCTCGCTGCTAGATAGAACATTCTAATAGATTATAACAAACTGAAATTTGACCATCACAATTCTCAGAGAGTGGAACTAAGCGCCTCTCCATGAGATACCCTTGAGTAAGACATGTGTGCCCGATGTGACGACAGGAAAGCATAGTCTCCCTTTGACTACATCGATGATAAGAAGACCAGAATCCGAAAGAGTATCTGATAGAACATAATTTGTTATGAATCAGCTCAGACCAATGTTGTTGCCAACGGTTGCGAAGGTGGCTAGAGATTACAGCAAAATATGCTGTAAATGGAATTTCCCTATATGTAACGTGAAGGTCATGTACTGCTGAATGCGCCACAGAGTTCGCCTACTCATTGCCAAGAACATCACAAGATACCTAGCAATGCTAGGTATCTGGTCATGTGGATGACCTGATACCTAGATGCTAGAAATGCGACACAACCAAAGTTGCATACAAAGAACTAGGTGATGAGGCGAATTCAATTTTTTTAATAGCTTGCAAAGCACTGAAGGAGTTTGATACTACCAATAATGTTGAGGCCTGGATGCAATGAGTATAATTGCTAGGAGAATTGCATGCATTTCAGCTGTGTAAATGCTTGCTGAGTATAATAAATGACCTCGCACAACACTGTCCGGGCACACTGCGGCAAATTCGAGAACGTCAGAGGATTTAAAACCATCAGTATAGACTGCAACAACATCAGAATGAGACGGGAAGTGGTTAATTTAAAGGAAGAGAAAAACAAATGTAGGTAATGAAGATTTTGTTCACGGCAGTGGGGAAGAGAGAATAGTTAGATACTAGAAGACATAGTCAACAGGGTCGATAATATTATGGCAGGTAATGGGAACAAGCCCATTATCTGTCTTAGTGCTGGGGGTAATGACATTGGGAAGGGCAGGAGATAGGAGCTGCTCGATAAGTACAGGTCAGCCATAGAAGTAGTTAGGTCTAAGGGAGGGATTCCAGCCATATGCCTAGAAAGGGAGTGGGCAATGAATGGATGTCTAGGGCAATTGGTATAAATTGCTGGCTAGACAGGTACTGCAAGGAACTTGCAATCCCATTCATTGATAACCGGGACCTATTCTTTTGCAAACGTGATATGTATGCAAGGGATGGGGTTCATCTCTCTGGGGATGGAGTGGTTGCATTAGCCAATTCAACTGAGAGGGTAATTGATGACATGTCTAGGAATTTAAACTGATAGATTATAGAGGTATGGGTGTTTGTGGGAAACAATCAGGCTGCAGCAATAGCGTTAAAAACAGCAGTTATTACCGGGATACCTCAGGGATATGTTTAAAAGACAATATTCAAAATAAAGTTGCTAGTAATGGCAAATCAATTGATCAACAAACAAAGAGAAATAGTAGAGGGCAACGAGTGACTAGCTCCTTTAAGGTCTACTATACAAATAGTAGGAGTCTAAGAAATAAGATACATGAGCTAAGATTACTTGCAAGTGTAGGTAATATAGACATTATTGGTATAACAGAGACCTGGTTCAACCTGAAAGATAGAGAAATGCCTTCTGAATGCAACATACAGGGTTATAAACTATTCCACACTGATAGGGTCAACAGGAAGGGTGGTGGTGTCGCGATGTCAGAGAAAAATTAAATTGTTGTCTTACACATGATATAAGATTAGAAACATCGAACACAGAATCTGTTTGGCTACAGTTTCTCGAGGGTCGTGACAAATTAATTTTGGGTGTGATTTATAGGCCCCCAAACCTTGACAGGGAGTGCAGTAAGCTGTTATGGGACGAAATACATAAGGCATCTAGATATGAAAATGTTGTGATAATGGGAGATTTTAACTTTAGACAAATTGATTGGACCAATATGACAGGAAATCTTGAGTCTAGTGACTTTCTTGATACGGTTCAGGATTGCTTTTTAGAACAGGTTGTGACAGAACAAACTAGAGGAAACAATCTGCTTGACTAGGTTCTTGCCAACAAATATTCACTAATTAATAATCTTGAGGTTAATGATGAGCTTGGGGAAAGTGATTACAGATCACTTAGTTTCAATATATCATGGAATTACCCAGATAACTACAATCAAATCTCTGTCCCAGATTCTTGTTTGGCCGACTTCATGGGACTGAAAAATTACCTGGATGGGCTAAATTGGGATGTCCTGACTATGGGTCAGGTAGGTGACATTGGTTGCCAATATGACGCTTTTCAGAGCATAGTTCTAGCTGCCCAGACAACTTTTGTTCCGAGAATAGGGAATTAGATCTAACAAAAATGATCCCAAATTGATGAACAATAGATTAAAACATCTCTTTGGTCAAAAGAGAGGAATATATAGGCGTATCAAAAGAGGTGATGGGCAGTTACGAAATCAACATATTCAATTAAAGAGAGAAATAAAGAAAGGAATAAGAAAAGCAAAAAGGGATTATGAGGCTAAGGTCGCAAGGGATTCAAAGACTAACCCAGAAGGGTTCTTTCAGGTATACAGAAGTAAGATTAGGGACAAGATTGGCCCACTTAAGAGTAACTCTGGTTAGATCACTGACAGTGAAAAGGATATGTGTGAAATTCTAAATACCTACTTCCTCTCAGTTTTCACCCAGGAAAATACTAGCGATATTCCTGAAATAATAGATTATGTAGAACAGGACAATAATAAACTGTGCACGATTAGGGTAACTAGTGACATGGTTCTCGGACAAATAGAGAAATTAAAACCTAACAAATTCCCAGGTCCTGATGAACTGTTTGCAAGGGTGTTAAAGGAATGTAAAGAGGAACTTAGCATACCTTTGGCTTATCTTTTTAACATATCACTACAAACTGGCATAGTGCCTGATAAGTGGAAAATGGCAAATGTAATACCTATTTACAAGACAGGTTACAGGTCCTTGGCTTCGAACTATGGACCAATAAGCCTTACCTCCATAGTGGGAAAATTTATGGAATCAATAATTGCCGAAGCAATTCGTAGCCATCTTGACAGGCACAGATTGATTAGTGAATCTCAAGACGGTTTTACAAAGGGGCGTTCCTGTCTTACGAATTTACTAACTTTTTTCACTAAGGTGTTTGAGGAGGTAGATCATGGTAATGAATATGATATTGTGTATATGGACTTCAGTAAGGCTTTCGATAGAGTTCCACACCAGAGGCTATTGAGGAAACTTAAGGCACACGGAATAGGAGGAAAATTTTTTTCCTGGGTAGAGGCATGGTTGACAAATAGACAGCAGAGAGTTTGCATAAATGGGGAGAAATCAGAATGGGGGCACGTCACAAGAGGTGTTCCTCAGGGGTCAGTGTTGGGCTCGTTGTTTACAAATTACATAAACGACATAGATGACGGAATAAATAGCGACATAAGCAAATTTGCTAATGACACCAAGATAGGCCGTCCAATTCATTCTAATGAGGACACTAGAGCACTCCAGGATGATTTGAATAGACTGATGGAATGATCGGAGAAGTGGCAGATGCAGTTTAATATAGACAAATGCAAAGTTCTAAATGTTGGACAGTTAAATAACCATGCCACATATAAACTAAATAATGTATATCTTAATACTACTGATTGCGAAAAGGATTTAGGAGTTCTGGTTAGCAGTAATCTAAAACCAAGACAACAGTGCATTAGTGTTCACAATACAGCTAACAGAATTCTTGGCTTCATATCTAGAAGTATGAAAAAATAGAAGTCCTCAGGTTGTTCTTCAACACTGTTTATCCTTGTTTAGGCCTCATTTAGGCTATGCTGCTCAGTTCTGGTCACCGTATTACAGAATGGATATAAATGCTCTGGAAAACGTACAGAGGAGGATGACAAAGATGATCCCATGTATCAGAAATCTTCCCTATGAGGATAGACTGAGGGCCCTGAATCTGCACTCTCTCGAAAGGCGTAGAATTAGGGGGGATATGATCGAGGTGTATAAATGGAAAACAGGAATAAATAAAGGGGATTTAAATAGCGTGCTGAAAATTTCCAGCCTAGACAGGACTCGCAGCAATGGTTTCAAGTTGAAAAAATTCAGATTCAGGAAGGATATAGGAAAGCACTGGTTTGGTAATAGAGTTGTGGATGAGTGGAACAAACTCCCGAGTACAGTAATTCAGGCTAAAACGTTGTGTAGTTTTAAAAATAGGTTAGATAAATACATGAGTGAGTTTGGGTGGGTGTGAGTTGGACCTGACTAGCTTGTGCTGCTGGGTCTGGTGCAGTGCTCCATCCTTGAGTGGAGATGACCAGACTGGGTGGGTCATTGGGCTAATCCGGGGGGGGCCATTGGTCTAATCCGGGGGGAGACATGGACCTGATCCGCATGGGTCAGTAGGCCTGTTGCAGTGTTCCTTCTTTCTTATGTTCTTATGTTCTTATAGAAGAAGCAATTAACGAGAAGCCAAGAGCGAGTGAAGACGAGGAGAAAAGGGATGGAGTTAACAGGAGCAGCGAACAAATAATGGAACTCTACTAAAGTCCGTTACCATTATCCATGTAGAAGGATCGTGCGGTCATGAAAGCGGACAAAATATCCGAGGCAATGGGCATCACGCAGATCGTTCAAAGATGGAACATTGGCCTCTGCATATAGGCTCTTGACAGGGAAGGAACAAGAAGCACCTAGACACAAACATACGCTCTGATGATGAATTGAATCATGTTTTGAAAGAGTTATGTGGAAGGCTGCAGAATGTATCTATTCGCCATACTATATTTTCCAGTGAGAGAACGACGATCAGTCAACCCCCCCCCCTCCCCCACAACGAAACATGAGAGAAGATTTTAAGAAGGTTCGGCTGGCTATGGCAAGTTGCTTTCAGAGGGGTAATGTGAGGTTTCCAGGACAGCCGGCGATCAAACAGAAGACAGAGAAATGTGACAGTATTACGTTTAGGGATCTGGGAGCCATTCAAGTATAGCGGGGTATTAGAGACAACAGAACATCTAGTAAAAGTAATCTGGTGCGTTTTAGTTACAGAAAATATAAATCCATGACTTGTGGCCCATTAGGAAACACGGTCGATATTATTATTATTATTATTATTATTATTATTATTATTATTATTATTATTATTATTATTATTATTATAATCAAAACTAAATGCTAAACCTACAACTACCATACAGCGCTGCAGGGTAGGATATGCTTGGTCTGAGACTAGCAAGGGAGGATAGTATAACAGAGGGAGAGTTAGTAAGGGTGGTGGGTAGTGCTAAACGAAGTGCTGTCAAAAAGTCCTTGTCAAAGGTGGGACCGTCAACGAAAATAAAGTAAGGGTGTTAGAGCAGTGACGAAGTCAGAGGTAAATTCTGCGCACTCGCTAGTAAACACGACAGTCAAAATGTAATTGGAACCTGACAGTTCTTATATTAATCCAAAACAACCCATACTTTGCACTCACAGCCCCGCACCATCACAAACTCCTAGTTCACAAGAGTCTCCAATAGCATCCTGACAGATCTTCTACTACCCCATTCTCAACCCCCCTTCCAGAACAGAGTATTGGAAAAGAAGCTGAAAGTATGGTTCACCAAAGCAGACAGAATAACAAATAAATGTAAGAAATGGCACGATAGAACCACGGAGGCATTCCCAGATATCATAGCACTCATAGAAACAATGCTCAATGGGAAGATAACAGATGCAATCTATCCATCTGGATATCAGATCTTGAGGAAAGATAGAGGGAACAGAGGGGGTGGAGGAGTTATACTGCTCATCAAAAACCAGTGGAGTTTTTAGGATATGGAAGGAATGGACAGAAGGGAAGCAAAGAACTATACAACTGGAATACTTCAGACTTGGGGTCCCAAGGTGGTGATTGCAGTGTTGTACAGCCCACCACAGAATAGCATGAACCCAGGACTAGAGTATGATGAGAGCCACAGAGCAATGGTAGGCACACTAGCTAAGGAAGCCACAACAGCCCTTATGGGAAAGGCAAAATTACTAATTGTGGGTGATTTCTATCACAAGATTGAATGGGAAAACCTGGAGCCACATGGGGGACCAGAAAAGTGCAGGACTAAGATGATGGAGGTGATGCTGGAAACCCTCAGGCATCAGCATTTTAGGAACACTACCAGAGAATGAGGAGGCGATGAACCAGCAAGGCTGGACGTCATATTCACATTGAGTACTTAAGATATTGGGGATATTAGATAGGAAAGGCTCCTTGGAGTTAGGAACCATGTGGTCCTAAGCTTCGACTGCATTGTAGAGTTAATAGTGGACAGCAAAGTAGCATGAGGACTGGAGAAGTCAAACTACAAAAGAGGGGACTACAAAGTAAGAAGCAATTCCTACATGAGGCTCATTGGAGAAGAGAAGTGGAAGAAAATAAATGAAATGATGGATCACAAGACCATAAAGTTCAGGGAGGCAGAGGAGAAGTTCATAACCAAGGGCAAAAGACACAATATGAACATCAGAACGTGCCCTTGGTTCCCTGGAAGGTGTAGATTAAAGCTAGGTGAGCTAAAGCATGGAAAAGGTATAGAAAACAAAGGATCTAGGAAAATACGGAGACGAGCCGAAAAGCTAGACAATAATATGCATGGATAAGGAGAGAGGGCCAGCGGCAATACAAAATTACATAGCACCAAAAGACAAATCTGAACCCGAAGTTGTTGTACAGCCACGTCAGGACGAAAACACCTGTCAAGGAGCAGGAAATCAAGCAGTGGAAGGAAGGAGAGAAGATCACATGAAACGATTAAGAATTATGAAAGGATATCAACACGAAGTTTATAGAGTTATTTTCAGTGAAGACAAAAATGATTCCAGCAAACCTGGATGGCAGGGTGCACCAACAAGTGCTGGACACACTACACACAACCTAGGAGGAAGTGAAGGGTGACAGTGGTGACTGGCTGACAAAATTTATTACTGGTATGTTCTGTGTATTTATTTAAAAGAAGGATTATGTTCTCATATATATTACATGGTTTAGATAATAACGGGTGTATTTCAGCGTGCATATATTTTCCTGCATGTGATTAGTCTATTCTGCTCATTAATCTTCTGGACGATGTATCTTTAACACCTCTAAGGCCCAGTCTATGACCAGTCTTTTGAACAACTATTAACCAGTGAATCCAATTATGGTCTTAACAGTTCTTGATCTTATTTATGTTCTATCAATTCCATGGGGAAATGGAAAGAAATCTATCTTCCGTAAAGCCATGCGTGTCATAAGAAGTGACTAAAATGCCAGAAGCAATGGCTAGAAACTCATTTTCCTGCATAAGTTACTAAAAATAAGAAAAATCTATAAAGCTGGGATGTTTGAATTTGTGTGCATGTGGTACATGTGATAAAAGAAAGACTATTGTCACTGTAATGAATGAAAAGAAATTGGATGTCCTCGCTCTAAGGAAAACAAAGCTGAAAAGGGTAGGGGTGTTCAAGCGGGAAGAAATAAAAAGGATTAGGTATCTGAGAGAGATAGAGCCTCATAAGTGGCAGCGATAATGTTGAAGAATCATTTATTGTAAGAGAAGATGGAATATAAACGTATGACTTCAAGGATTATGTGGATTAAAATAAGGGTCGGATGCAAAAAAGATGGTTATAATTAGTGTTTATACATCTGAAAAAGAGACGAACGTAGAGGAGAGCGAGAGATTCTGAGAGATGCTGTTTGAGTGTTTAGCGAGTTTTGAACCAAGTGAGAGAGTCATTGTGGAAGAGGACCAGAATACTAAAGTAGGAGATGTTTTATTTATAGAGGACAACAAGTATATAAGATCATTTTTAAGCTATAGCTGGAGTGAGAGTGAAAGGCAGATGGGGTACGACGAGAATGGTATCAGAAAGTAAGAGGTGAAAGTATATAAACTAAAGGACGAGTATGTGTGGGTAAGATTTAAGCAATTATTGGTACAAAGAAGGATTGGTAAGATTATAGACAATGAGGTTGAAGAAGTATGGGGTAGATTTAAAAATGCAGTGTTAGAATGTTCAGCACAAGTTTGGATATAAGAGGGTGGGTGCAAGAGAATAGATGAGCAATTGGTGGAATGAGGGAGGGGGGAGGAGTATATATAGAGAGAAAAAGAGAGGTTAACAGATTGGTGAAAAAATGTAAAAGGAGAGCAAATGAGAGAGTGGGTAAGATGACGTCAACAAATTTTGCCAAGAATAAGAAAAACTTTTGGTGTGAGATTAATAAGTTGAGAAAGTCTAGGCAATGAATGGCTCTAACTGTTGAAAATAGAAGATGAATTTTTTTAGAAGGGGAGTTGGAGGTATCAGGAAAATACAGGAAATGTTTTGAGGAAGTGTTAAATGATGGCGAAGATAGGAAAGTTGTGATTCGTGCATTAGATAGGGAGGTATAAGATATTTTAGGAGTAACGAAGAGTCTGATGTGAGTGTGGGGGAGATGCGTGAGGCTATGTGTAGAACGAAAAGTTATAAAGCAGCTGAGATTGATGGGATTAAGACAAAAATTATAAAAGTAGTTGGGGATATAGTTCTGGAATAATTATCGCTTTTATTTTATAAATGTGTTTAAAAAGGGTAGGTACCAAAGGATTGGCAGAGAGAATGCATAGTTCCTTTCTATAAAGGCAAAGGGGACAAATGAGAGTGTAAGAATTATGGGAAAATAAGCCTGTTGAATATAACTCGTAAGGTGTATGGTAGAGTTATTATTAAAAGAATTAAGAGTAAGATGGAGAGCAGGATAACAGATGAACGAGAAGGTAGGGCATGTGCAGGCCAAGTGTTTACAATGAAACATTTTAAGTGAATAGTACGTAAACAAAGATAAATAGATTCTCGTTACTTTTATGAATTTGTAAAAGACTTATGATTGGGTATATTATGGAGCAGTGTGGAATATTTTGTGTGTGGATTAGGTGGTAGGTTATGAGAAACAGTTAAGAGTTTTTACAATGGTAATGAGGCTTAGGCTAGAGTATGTATGTAGGAGAGAGAGATTATTTTCCAGTAAAAGTAGACCTTATACAGGGACTAGTGATGTCACCACAATTACTTAATGAAGATTGAGACACTTATGCAGCATATGGGAATCTTTATTCAGGAAACGTTTCGCCACACAGTGGCTTCATCAGTCCAATACAAAGAGGAAGGCGTAAGGAGAGGAGGAGAATGAGGTAATCAGTCCCTCAACCTGGAGTCGATGTGTTCAGTCCATCAATCTTGTAGAATGTACGTTTCCTGAATAAAGATTCCCATATGCTGCATAAGTGTCTCAATCTTCAACTTGTCGGTTTTTCAAACCATTCATCACAATTACTCAATATATTTATAGAAAGGGATGTATGAGTAGTCAACACTCATTTTCTGGCCAATGATATTACACCGATTTTAGAGTCCGTTTGTTGTGCTGATTCCGAATATACCATCGGTTCTGCTTTATTGGATATAGTTTTTGAAAAAAAAACAATTGTATCGCATTGAAAAACATAAGATATGAAAAATATATTGATCAGGCAGGGCTAAATTACAAATCGCATTGATATTTTACACGTCTTGGAAAAATCAAATAATGTAATGCATACTAGCATATCATCCTATATAATAACAGATTAATATAGAAATATAATCCAGATACAAATAATTATTGTCTATGAAAACACTGTACGATTTTCTTCCAAGTTGATCATCAGCACAATCGCGTTGGAGGCTCCTGCAATAGTCTGCCAACATGTGTGTACCATCTCCATTGATACCTCTCCACAATCACCTTTCTACCTTGGTGAAATTAAGACATGTGCAACATCTGGGTATCTTTATTGTAGACGTTTCGCCATCCAGTGGCTTTATCAATACAAATTCCAGGACATAACTTGAAGACAGTAAAACTATGTACAGAAGATGAGGTAATCAGTCCCTCAACTTTGGAGTAGGTGCGAAGAGCACCGTAGTCGTGGAGATTCTGAAGCAGAAGCAAGGCGCCTGACGCTTATATACTAACGTCAGGACCTACGTAGGACCTACTTCCACTGGGGAATCCCGCCTACCAGTGACTATGCCCTCGTCTGCTACCCGTCCCATTTCCACCTGACGTTAGTATATAAGCGTCAGGCTCCTTGCTTCTGCTTAAGAATCTCCACGACTACGGTGCTCTTCGCACCTACTCCAAGGTTGAGGGACTGATTACCTCATCTTCTGTACATAGTTCTACAGTCTTCAAGTTATGTCCTGGAATTTGTATTGATAAAGCCACTGGATGGCAAAACGTCTACAATAAAGATACCCAGATGTTGCACATGCCTTAATTTCATCTTGTCGGTATTGTATACCATTCTTGTACACCTTTCTACCTTAATGGCACCTCTCCCCTTGTTCCTCATTGAATTCACCAAGATTATATGGAAATCTGTCTCGGTGGCTATGCTTATATTAGTACCTAATTTCTTTCACCTTGTCAACATGATTGCACCAGTTCTTCATAACTGTCTGCTTTGTGATTACCCAAGATCTTAACAACTAATGTACAGTAGACCCTTGAATTTCGTCCCCCTTGAATATCGTGAATTTTGGAAATCGGCGACTTTTCTCGTCAAAATATTGGCTTGATTTTCGTGATTTGGCTTAGAAATCGGCGGTCATATGAAACGCGTCCGAGCGGCCCCCCAGCCGCCGCGGGCACACAAACACCATTCAGTGCCAGTCTGGCATTGTATCTCGGCGAGTGACTGTCACCTCACGCGTTCATATGATACATTTCTTAATATATATCATATGTTTTAGTGCTTGCTAATTAAGCCACCATGGGCCCAAAGAAAGCTTCTAGTGCCAGGCATTTGGTAAAGAAAGTGAGAAATACGATTGATGTAAAGAAAGAGATCATAAAAAAATATGAAAGTGGAGTGCGTGTGACGGAGCTCTCCAGGATGTACAGGAAGGCATATTCAACCATCACTTTCATCATAGCGAAGAAAACGGAAATCACCCTAAGTTGATGTTGCGAAAGGGGTGAATATGCTAACGAAAAAGAGATCGCAAATAATCGAAGATGCTGAGAAGTTGTTGCTGGTGTGGATCAAACAAGAAGAGTTAGCAGGAGAGTGTAATGCAGTCGATAATTTGCGAAAATGCAAGGCAGTTGCATGACGCTCTCATAAAGAAAAGGCCTGGGACGAGTGCTGATGCAGGTGAATTCAAGGCCAGCAAAGCCTGGTTCGAAAATTTCAAGAAGCAAAGTGACATGCACAATAATGTAAGGCATGGTGAGACTAACTGTTCAGACAAACATGCGGCTGAAAAATTCATAAGTGAATTCAAGGACTATGTAGAGTCTGAAGGATTTGTCCTCCATCAAGTGTTCAATTGTGACGAAACAGGCCTCTTTTGGACGAAAATGCCAAAGAGGACCTACATCGAGGGAAAGGCACTGCTAGGAGACAAGCCTATGAAAGACAGACTAACTCTCATGTTGTATGGTAATGCTAGTGGGGATTTCAAAGTGAAGCCTTTACTGGTGTATCACTGTGAGAATCCCAGAGTGTTCAAGAAAAACAGTGTCGCGAAGGCTAATTTGTGTGTGATGTGGAAGGCTAACAGTAAGGCATGGGTCACCAGGGACATTTTCTTTGATTGGTTTAATGAAGGAAAGATTGCGCCTAACCATAAGAGAAAAGGTATATGTCAGGTGTGAGGACCCCATCGGACACATATTAGGTGTGACACATATTTGTGCACATAGTGGCTGTACTGTGTCACAGCCATACACACGTGCACACATGATGCTATGCCATTGTTCAATGGTGACCCAGACAACCTTGAAGGTTGGTTTACCGCAGTTAGAGTCAGAGCTAATGCTTCAGTTGATGGTCTCCCATCTGAGAGTTGTTTAATAAGTATCGGAAAGTAGAGTCTAGCCCGTTCTCCAGCAGCCTCAAATGTATTTAATTTAATTCGTATGAAGGACTTCCAAGTTCTAACCAGGTGGCAAGATTATGAACAGTTAATTCGCAATTATCTTGAACCGGTGCGAGAAACCGATCCGTTCGTTGTTCTCAAGGAATTAGTTTGCACAGCTCCGAGACCAGAAGAGTCGTTAGATGAGTTTGCTCTTCGTCTTAATAACCTAATGTCCTCATTTGTTAAAGCAGGTCAAAATTCAAAGTACCTTAAAGATAGTGATAAACCAGCCCTTGATGGGTTTGCCAAATTAGCTGCATTTGGAGTTATTAAACAACTAATGCCACCCACATCTAGGTATGTGTACAATTCAAGTCCGCTAGATGCTACTATGCGACCGCTTGCAGCTCTAATCCATGTACGAAATTTGTGTCCCGAGGGAACCTTCCCTTATCGTAAGTCTATACCAAACACCTTGTCCAATCCTGTACCTCCTCTAGTTTGTGCTACTACCAAACCTCCCAACCACAATCACTCGCACCCATCATCCAAAGCAAGTGTTTTAAGAGCCATCATTCCCGTAGCACCCGTAGTACGTACAGTAACCACAGTCAAAGAGTTTGCTACAATTGTGGTTACCGTGGCCATATTGCTATTAATTGTTATGACAGTCACCCTAAGAAGCGTCGTACTGATGATGAGTACCAGTCAGATCTTCCCTACTGTACTTATCATAGAATTCATGGACATGACACTTCTGAGTGCAATGCTCTCTACAACATGCAGTACTCTAGATCTTTCCGTGGCCGTTCCAACCGCAGAGCCAGGAGAGGAAACAGACATCGTGGTTCTCAAAACAACCAGAACCAGGCTCATTCTTCCAATTCGGGGGAATTCGAGCGCCCCAGTCAAACCGTCCCATGGTGACGGTAGGTGATAATGAGTACACCATCCCCGTTCACAATTCCTTTGAAGCCTTAAGCAGTTTCGAGAATGACAATCCTGCTGATGATGTTGCTTCACACGTCTCTGACGTAGAGGAATTTGGGGATGAAGTAGAAAATGCCTTCTCCGATAACAACCCACCTTTCTGTTTGCATATAACTCCTAACGAAACGATTGGTCCATTAGTACAAGCTTCTGTCCATAATGCGCCCGTTCATGTGTTCATGGACTCTGGTGCGCAAGTTAATATCATTAGGTCTAGCTTGTTTAAAGAGAAGCGGTTACGACGTGTCCTCCTCGTTGAACCAACTACTGTAACCTCCCTTAGTGGAGTAGCTGATTCTCTTCTGCGAGTCCGAGGTCAGACTTCGCTCACCTTTACTATCCAAGGCAGAGACTTTACTGCTGCTTTTCTTGTTGTCGACCAGATTACTTTCCTTGGTGACCTTCTACTGGGATTTGCTTCCATGCGAGACTTACGCATTGTGCTCGACCCGTACCGATGGCATGCCCAAATTGACGACTTGATCGTTCCATTCTGGGGTTACCAGCTTGGATCAGAAATCTGTCATACTGCTGCAGAGTATGATGTACGCATTAAGTCCTTACAAGCCAATGCATTCTCCAGTAGCGTACCCAAGCGGTCAGGCACTGGTAATTCTGTCACTCCCATCTGTGTCCCACCTATACCTTCAGACTTACAGGATAGTGTTCCGTTGCCTCAAGTGTCCGAGGACACTCAGACTGCCTTGAGTGCACAACCTATCCCTGCAATGACTGCTAGTTCGAGTAGTAGTTTCTCCACAGGGGATGCCTTGTCAGAAAACGATTACTTGGAACTAGTAATGCCATCTCTTGTTGATGTCACATGCCGTTTGAAGAAAGACGTCTCTGTTGCGGCTAGTGCTCTCACTAGAGTGTCTGTTGTTGTTCCTAATGTTCCAGATGGTGATAACGTCCTAGTTGACAGTGATTCCTGCAAGGTCAAAGGTTTATTTGTTGAACCTTCCTTACATGTTGTAAGAGACAGTAAGATCCATTTACTCCTTGCTAACACTTTGGGTCACAGTGTTCGTCTCAGAGCAAATACCAACCTCGTTGACCTAGTTCACTATCCTTACCCTGTTCAGGTAGAGGATGAGTTGTCACCTGACCAGTGGGTCGGTGCTATTTCTACCGGGGAGACCTCATCCACTTCACTGGATCAATCTGTTCCACCAGTTGAGGAGAAAGACTTAGCTCCCACTGACTTCCCAGATGAAGTCAAGCGTTTGTTGACTCTGTTGAACAAACGTCGTAAAGCCATTGCCTTACAAGGTGAGAAGATGGGTATAACGAACTTATTGTCCCATCGTATTACACTTGAACCTGGTACTAGACCTATCTACATACCTGCGTACAGAATGCCTCATTCACAAGTTGCTGTCGCAGAAGAATTGATCAATCAAATGTTTGATGATGGAGTTATTGCACCTAGCAATTCACCTTGGAATGCACCCTTGATCCTAGTGCCTAAGAAGGATGGCACTTGGCGCCCGGTGATTGACTTTAGGAAGTTAAATGCGAAAACCATCCCAGATCGTTTCCCACTTCCTGTACTAGGTGACCTTTTACGCAATATCGGAGATAACAAAGTCTTCTCGACCCTCGACTTGTTACAAGGGTTTTGGCAAGTCCCTCTTCACGAGGACAGCCAAGAGTTAACTGCATTCTCCACTCCCACAGGTCATTATCACTTCTCCCGTATGGCGTTTGGATTACGATCGTCTCCTATCACGTTCTCTAGACTAATGACCAACATCTTTAGAGGTCTTATAGGTAAAGCACTTATGGTGTACTTAGACGACGTAATCGTCATGTCCGAAGACGTGGACACACACCTGAAAAGACTTGATACAGTACTTGGCAAGCTTGAAGAAGCAAACTTAAAGATCAAACTGTCCAAATGTCAATTTTTCAGATCAGAAATTAAGTTTCTTGGTCACGTAGTCACTCCTAGAGGGGTTACGACTGATCAAAGTAAAGTAACTGCAGTACTTAATTTTCCAACTCCCAAAACTGCTGATGCCGTAAGATCCTTTGTGGGCTTAGCAGGTTTTTATAGATCTTTCATTGCCAATTTTTCTTCCATAGCTGCTCCTCTAACTGAGTTGCTTAAGAAAGATGCTCCTTTTGCTTGGACCTTCCGTCAAGAAAGAGCATTCCAGACACTAAAAGAAAAGCTAACATCTGCTCCAATTTTGAAATTTCCAGATTTTTCTAAGCCCTTCTATCTGACAACTGATACTAGTTCAATTGGCATAGGTGCCGTACTAGCTCAGAAGACTGATAGCAAGTACAACGCAGTAGCATTTGCTAGCCGAGTCCTTACGAAGGCTGAACGTAATTATACAGTGACGGAGCAAGAAGCTTTAGCAATAGTATGGTCTTTAAAGCACTTCTGAGACATTATTTACCAGTACCCTGTTCATGTCTTGACAGACCATGCCCCACTGTTACCTTTATTCCAGAACAAACAGCCTACTGGAAGGTTAGCCAGATGGACCTTGACTATCCAAGAGTTCAATCCCACTTTTGAACATTTACCTGGCAAGTCGAATGTAGTCGCTGATGCTTTATCGCGACACGTTAGTGTAGTTACTGCAGATCCTCCATTTACTGTCGAGGATGTCAAAACTGCCCAAAGAACAGATCCCATGTGGTCTGGTGTGATTCGATTCCTGCTCCAGGAAGATCTTATTCTTACTGTGAAGCCAGCAGCACCCATTAGTGACTTTGTAATGAGCCAAGAATTACTGTATCGAACAGCCGAGTTGGGTACCCCAAGCAGAAGAGTTTACCAGTTAGTAATTCCACAGTCACTAGTGAACGTAGCTCTACAGCTAGTTCATGATGCACCAGGTGTTGCACACCCTAGTATGGATCGTTCTGTGAAACAAGCCAGAATGAAATACTTTTGGCCACGTATGGCAACTGACATTTCCGAGTATGTTTAAGAAATGTAGTGTCTGTATGCAACATAAAAGAAATGTCAATGGTCCTAATCCAATCCAAGTGTACCCAACCACTAGCGAACCGTGGGAAAGAGTTGCCCTTGATTTGTTAACCAATTTTAAATGTTCCCTCCAAGGCAACAAACATCTGTGTGTTATGGTAGACCATTTCACCAGATATTGTGAGTTAATTCCTATTGCAGATAAGACTGCAGAGACAGTAGCTAAAGCGTTTAAAGAACGCATTATCTGCAGGCATACCACCCCTAAGTCCCTAGTAACAGATAATGGAGGTGAATTCTGTAATGAGATTCTTAAAAATTTGTGTACCTTGTACAAGATCTCTAAATCCACCATTGTTCCTCATCATCCTGCCAGCAATGGGTTAGCGGAACGAACCAATAAGAAAGTACTTGATGTCTTGAGAGCCACTATCAATCCCAACAGTGAAACTTGGGATGAAGTTATACCTGATGTGCAGTGTGCTATAAATTCTGCTTACAATGTTTCCATAGGTGACACTCCACATTATGCATTGTATGGTGTAGATAAACGTTTGCCTTATGAGTTGTTATATTCTAATCCGAAACCAAATTACAACCCTGATGATTTCATAGCAACTCGTACCAGCTTAGCTCAGAGTGTTTTTAGAAGAATCCGTGAAACACTTCACAAATCAACAGCAGAATTTACTAGAGTAACTAATAGCCGTGCTACGCCGTCAAAAGTCAAAGTAGGTTCAAGAGTAATGCTGACAAATTTCAACAAAACATCCGAAATGCCTAAGCTCGATCAAAAGTTTGTCGGACCTTATCGAGTAGTAGAACATATCTCTGGTAATAAGTATAAGGTTAGAGAAATTAGTACTGGAAAATATAAAGAATCACATTTGGATCATATGAAGTTAGTATGTGATGATAATGATGTTCCAACCCAGACTAATGTGACAGATTCTGACAATCCTCCTGATCCTGTACTCTCTTCCTCTGATACTCAGTCAGACGATCAACCTGAATATCGTTATTTCCTACGTACACGACAGGTATTGAGAAATCCCCAAGTATCAATTGTAACTACCAATTCAGATTTGCCTCAAATACAGCATGAGTTAGCCAATGCAACAGAGTTTGATCCTCCCAGAGATGACACCCATTCTGCATATGTCAATCTTACCCTAGCAGAGTTGGGGTTAAATGTAAATAACCTGTATAGATGAATAATTAAAGTATCAACTTATCAGTATTCAAGAAATTTTTTTTTGTGTTCACGTTCTCTCTGAATTCTGAGAGTTAACAGTCTAGATTTGAGTGCACCGAATCTGCCTTTCTGTTAAACACTTCTTTCTTTGTATATATTCCTTCCTCAGAATCCGTAGATCACGTGAATACAGATCGATCGATCAATTTTTTTTTATCACTTCTATTGTGTAATCTCAACGTTGAGTTTCATTCGATGAGTTTCATTCAATGAGTTTCATTCGATGAGTTGTGTTATATTATATCTTGTATTGCATTACAGTTTCAGTTACGTAAGCTTCCATTCCAATGTTCTACTTATGTATGTTATAATGTTCAATTGTTGTGTACTTTGACATTGTATAGAATCAGCCCAAGCCGTATACCCGCAATCTCTAGTTTGTATTAGTTGTATGTCGGGACGACATACGTTAGCGTCGCCGAGCTCTCAGTAGTAGTACCAGTTCCTAGTAACCAGTTACCAGTAACCAGTGTACCAGTAGATGACTCACTACCAACCGTCTCTGCCTCAATGTATTCATATTGTTGCTGACCTAGCAGTATTTTAAACACCCCTTCACATATGTGTACTGTGGGCAGTCTTACGAGTGAGAGTGAAGAGGCAGGTACGGCTGTTCCTTCCACATACTTTCAGTTACAATATACGTACTACCAGCCTACGTGAGTATTTTTACCCTATCCACGTGTTCGAACCCCACATGATAGGGTTACATAACTGTGCTACATAACTGTGCTAAATTTCTGTGCTACATGACTGTATTACATAACTGTGCTACATAACTGTGCTACATAACTGTGCTACATGACTTTGTTACATGACAGTGCTACATAACTGTGTTACATAACTGTGCTACATGAATGCACTACATAACTGTGCTACATAACTGTACTACATAACTGTGCTACATGACTGTGCTACATGACTGTGCTAAATAAATATGCTAAATAACTGTGCTGCATAACTATGCTACATGACTGCTACATAAATGTGCTACATAACTGTGCTACATAACTGTGCTACATAAATGTGCTACATAACTGTGCTACATGACTGTGCTACATAACTATGCTACATAACTGTGCTACATTACTATGCTACATGACTGTTACACAATGGGCTACATTACTGTGCTACATAACTGTGCTACATGACTGTATTACATATCTGTGCAACATGACTGTTACATGACTGTGCTCCATAACTGTGCTACATAACTGTGCTACAATACTGTGCTAAATGATTGTACTACATAACTGTGCTACATAACTGTGTTACATAAATGTGCTACATAACTGTGCTACATAACTGTGCTACACGACTGTGTTACATAACTGTGCTACATGACTGTGCTACACAACTGTGCTACATGACTGAGTTACATAACTGTGCTACATGACTGTGCTACATAACTGTGCTACATGACTGTGCTACATAACTGTGCTACATGACTGTGGTACATAACTGTGCTACATAACTGTGCTACATAACTGTGCTACATAACTGTGCTACATGACTTTGTTACATGACAGTGCTAAATAACTGTGCTACATAACTGTGCTTCATGAATGTACTACATAACTGTGCTACATAACTGTGCTACATAACTGTGCTACATAATTATGCTACATAACTGTGCTATATAACTATGCTACATGACTGTTACATGAATGTGCTACATAACTGTGCTACATGACTGTGCTATATAAATATGCTAAATAACTGTGCTGCATAACTATGCTACATGACTGCTACATAAATTTGCTACATAACTGTGCTACATAACTGTGCTACATGACTGTGCTACATACCTATGCTACATAAATGTGCTACATAACTATGCTACGTGACTGTTACACAAATGCGCTACATTTCTGTGCTACATAAGTGTGCTACGTGACTGTATTACATAACTGTGCTCCATAACTGTGCTACATAACTGCGCTACATAACTGTGCTACATGATTGTACTACATAACTGCGCTACATAACTGTGCTACATGATTGTACTACATAACTGTGCTACATAACTGTGTTACATAAATGTGCTACATAACTGTGCTACATAACTGTGCTACTCGACTGTGTTATATAACTGTGCTACATGACTGTGCTACACAACTGTGCTACATGACTGATTTACATAACTGTGCTACATGACTGTGCTACATAACTGTGCTACATGACTGTGCTACATAACTGTGCTACATGACTGTGCTACATAACTGTGCTACATAACTCTGCTACATAACTGTGCTACATGATTGTACTACATACCTGTGCTACATAACTGTGTTACATGAATGTGTTACATAACTGTGCTACATGACTGTGCTACACAACTGTGCTACATGAATGAGTTACATAGCTGTGGTACATGACTGTGCTACATAACTGTGCTGTATGACTGTACTACATAACTGTGCTACATGACTGTGGTACATAACTGTGCTACATAACTGTGCTAAATAACTGTGCTACATAACTGTGCTTCATGAATGTACTACATAACTGTGCTACATAACTGTGCTACATAACTGTGCTACATAACTATGCTACATGACTATTTCATAAATGTGCTACATAACTGTGCTACATAACTGAGCTACATAACTGTGTTACATAACTGTGCTACATGACTGTGTTACATAAGTGTGCTACATGTCTGTGCTACATTACTGTGCTACATAACTGTGCTACATGACTGTATTACATAGCTGTGCTACATGACTGTGCTCCATAACTGTGCTACATAATTATGCTACATAACTGTGCTACATGACTGTGTGCTACATGACTGTGCTACATAACTGTGCTACATAACTGTGCTGCATAACTGTGCTACCTGACTTTGTTACATGACAGTGCTACATAACTGTGCTACATAACTGTGCTACATGAATGTACTACATAACTGTGCTACATAGCTGTGCTACATGACTGTGCTACATAACTGTGCTACGTAACTATGCTACATAACGGTGCTACATAACTATACTACATGACTGTTACATAAATGTGCTACATAACTGTGCTGCATAACTGTGCTACATAACTGTGTTATATAACTGTGCTACATAACTGTGTTACATAACTGTGTTACATGACTGTGTTACATAACTGTGCTACATGTCCGTGCTACATTACTGTGCTACATGACTGTTACATAAATGTGCTACATAACTGTGCTACATAACTGTGCTACATTACTGTGCTACATGACTGTATTACATAGCTGTGCTACATGACTGTTACATGACTGTGATCCATAACTGTGCTATATAACTGTGCTACATAACTGTGCTACATGACTGTACTACATAACTGTGCTACATAACTGTGCTACATGACTGCGTTACACAACTGTGCTACATGACTGTGTTACATACTGTCCTACATGACTGTGTTACATAACTGTGCTACATGACTGTGCTACATGACTGTGCTACATAACTGTGCTACACGACTCTGTTTCATGACTGTGCTACATAACTGTGCTACACGAACCTGCTTCATGACTGTGTTACATAACTGTGCTAAATGACTGTGTTATATAACTGTGCTACATAGCTGTGCTACATAACTATGTTACATGACTGTGTTACATAACTGTGCTACATAACTATGCTACATGACTGTGTTGCATGACTGTGCTACATTACTGTGCTACATAACTGTGCTACATTACTGTGCTACATAACTGTGCTACATAACTGTGTTACATGACTGAGTTACATAACTGTGCTAAATGACTGAGTTACATAACTATGCTACATGGCTGTGCTACGTTACTGTGCTACATGACTATGTTACATGACTGTTACATTGGTGTGTTACGTAACTATGCTACATAGCTGTGCTACATAACTGTGCTACATAACTATGCTACATGACTGTGTTACATAACTGTGCTAAATGACTGTTACATGACTGTATGCTATATAACAGTGCTGCATGACTTTGTTACATGACTGTGCTCCATAACTGTGCTTCATAACTGTGTTACATAACTGTGCTACATGACTGTACTACATAACTGTGCTACTTAACTGTGCTACATGACTGTGCTACATAACTGTGCTACATAACTGTGCTACATAACTGTGTTACATAAGTGTGCTACATGACTGTGCTACATAACTGTGCTACATGACTCTGTTACATGACTGTGCTACATAACTGTGCTACATAATTGTGCTACATAACTATGCTACATGACTGCGTTACATATCTGTGTTACATAACTGTGCTGCATAACTGTGCTACGTAACTGTTCTACATGAATGTGCTACATAACTGTGCTACATGACTGTGCTACATGCCTGTGCTACATAACTGTACTACATAACTATGCTACATGACTGTGTTACATAACTGTGCTACATAGCTATGCTACATGACTGTGTTGCATGACTGTGCTACATTACTGTGCTACATAACTGTGCTACATAACTGTGCTACATAACTCTACTACAAAACTGTGTTACATGACTGTGTTACATAACTATGCTACATGGCTGTTCTACATTACTGTGCTACATGACTGTGTTACATGGGTATGTTACGTAACTGTGCTACATAGCTGTGCTACATAACTGTGCTACATAACTATGCTACATGACTGTGTTACATAACTGTGCTACATGACTGTGTGCTCCATAACTGTGCTTCATAACTGTGTTACATAACTGCGCTACATGACTGTACTACATAACTGTGCTACATAACTGTGCTACATAACTGTGCTACATAACTGTGCTACATGACTGTGCTGCATAACTGTGCTACATAACTGTGCTACATGACTGTGTGCTCCATAACTGTGCTTCATAACTGTGTTACATAACTGCGCTACATGACTGTACTACATAACTGTGCTACATAACTGTGCTACATGACTGTGCTACATGACTGTGCTGCATAACTGTGCTACATAACTGTACTACATAACTGTGTTACATAACTGTGCTACATGACTGTACTACATAACTGTGCTACATAACTGTGCTACATGACTGTGCTACATAACTGTGCTACATGACTGTGCTGCATAACTGTGCTACATGACTGTGTTACATAAATATACTACATGACTGCGTTACATAACTGCTACATAACTGTGCTGCATAACTGTGCTACATAATTGTGCTACATAACTGTGCTACATAACTATGCTACATGACTGTGCTACATAACTGTTCTTCATAACTGTGCTACATAACTGTGTTACATATCTGTGCTACATAACTGTGCTGCATAACTGTGCTACATGACTGTGTTACATAAATATACTACATGACTGTGTTACATAACTGTGCTACATAACTGTGCTACATAACTGTGCTGCATAACTGTGCTGCATGACTGTGTTACATAACTGTGCTACGTAACTGTTCTACATGAATGTGCTACATAACTGTGCTATATAACTTTTCTACATGACTGTGTTACATATCTGTGCTACATGACTGTGCTACATAACTGTGCTACATAACTACGCTACATAACTGTGCGACGTAACTGTGCTACATGACTGTGCTACATAACTGTGCTACATAGCTATGCTATATAACTATGCTATATAACTATGCTACATAACTGTGCGACATAACTGTGCTACATGACTGTGCTACATAACTGTGCTACATAGCTATGCTATATAACTATGCTATATAACTATGCTACATGACTGTGCTACATGACTGTGCTACATAACTGTGCTACATAACTGTGCTACATAAATGTGCTACATGACTGTGCTACATGACTGTGCTACATGACTGTGCTACATAACTGTGCTACATAACTGTGCTACATAAATGTGCTACATGACTGTGCTACATGACTGTGCTACAAGACTGTGCTACATAACTGTGCTACATAACTGTGCTACATAACTGTGCTACATAACTGTGCTACATAACTGTGCTACATAACTGTGCTACATAACTGTGCTACATAACTGTGCTACATAACTGTGCTACATAACTGTGCTACATGACAGTGCTACAGCTACCGGCATCATTAACCCTCCCTCAATTTATCCGGTTAAACTTTAGCTGGACGAAGAAACACACTGAATGAGTGTTGTATGGGCTCCTGTTAACTTTTTATTGCAATTTTTTAAATTATTCTGATTTTAATGAAATTTTTACTTTAAGTCAAGAAGGTGGTCGTAATTCTTTATCTCTAGAGGATACATGAAGTTTGCTTAAAAATAAAACGAGAAAATAAATACTATCTTTTTCGCATTATGGGTAATGCTGAGAACGTTATAACTTGAACAATAAAATTCTTAAGAATAACTTGCTAGAGGGAAATGAATGACATGTCATTATAAGATACCCATAAGAATATATTCATATTCTTAAATATGAAAAAAAAAATATGATTAATTGTCACAATAGGTCATTATTGGCCCTTCAACAACGCTTACATGTAATATACGAAGTACAAGCTTCATACAGATACTCTAGAACACCAAGGAATCTAGCAGAAAATATGAAAGTTGTAAAACTGAGAAGAAAGCTGAGCGGAATACTCACACTTAAGTAATTTAGTGGGTAACTGGTTGTGGACATCCTGCACTCTCTCTGGCCTCCACGAGTACGATGAGATTGCACGTTCTGCTTTTTTTCATATATATATATATATATATATATACATATATATATATATATATATGAGTATTTTATTACATACTTTGGTACAAAAGATTTAAGAGATGCATTGTTGATATAAAGGTGGCATATACGGTACATGTTACGTGTGTATCACCAATTATAAGGCAAAAATCTCATCCAGCTCCTCAGAGCTGGGGCGTGTGCCCAAAATACAGCAGGCATTACCCCTTTGAACAGCCGGACTGAGCCGCTGGAACAGAAAACTAGCTGCCCTGGGATCCCTAGTTACCCTGATGAGTCTTTTTCCCAGCTCCTTAAGGAATTTAGATGCATTCTTTCCCCATGAGCCAAGGGTCTCTGAGCCTATGGGAACAAACATATGATGATGGGCAAGTTCTCCATATTTTCTAGACTTCTGGGACTCCCTGAAGCTGGCAGCTGCCCCTCCTTCCTCCCTGGTGTATTGGAAATAGGTATCAGCCAAGGTAGATGCACATGTATAGTCCCACACCACCTGCTTCCCATCTGTCCAGGCTTGATGGGTGATACCATCTGGACGCTTCTGGCTACCATCAGATCTGCAGAGTTGGGGTGGCTCCCTTACTGCTGGGCATCCGGCTCTTGTGAGGCTCCTCTTGATGTTATTAGCCTCCTCATGTCTTGAAATCTTTCCCTCGGATTTACGGCACACAAGACCATGGTACCCGAATCGGTCTGCTGCTTCACTGCCACAAATACACCTGTGTTCGGCGAGAATAGGGGCGGCAAGTCGAAGGGCAACACGATGTGGATGGTCTGTGGGTCAAGGCGTGTGCCAAGGCAGGAGTTGGGAACAGCCAACATAAAATCCCCTGCATAAGGGGCTCTCGCTGCCAGGAGGCTGGTTCTATCCTTCTCTGACACACTCAGAAGCATTGTTGAGGCTATATTTTCCACTACTGGACCATCCAAGTGCGATTGTTTGTAGTTGTTGGGGGGAGCAGGTCTGGTTTCAGAGCCCGTTAGATTATCCCAGATCATGGCTCCGTCAATGTCTTGAACATCTTATGGACTTCAATCTTGTCCCTAAGATGTTCAGGGAGAATCGCTGCTACAAGCCCTCTGGATGCAATACATGAGGACAGAAAAGCAGGCAGCGCAATCTGTGATGACTTGCGGACACCAATGCCTCCTAGTCTGACTGGAAGTGTAGCCTGGTTCCACTGCCCGTCTTCTAGAGTAAGGTTAAGTACTTTCGTAAAAATCTGCCTCAGGATACTGTCATATTCGTGCAGTATAGGGTTATCATATGAAGGTGCACATCTTAGGAAATATGTCAACCTGGGCAGACTCAAGCACTTTGTGAGAAGGTACAAAGCATCGTGGGTGTCCAGATTACCTATTCGTTGTTCCATTCTCCTTAACTCTTCCAATTTCTTCCTGAGAATTGTGTCAATGGCATTGCTTCCCAGAGGTGCTCCTAGCAAGACACTATTTGTGGGGGCAATGACTGCTGCTCCTGGTAGTTTTGATCTCACTGCATTTATCACTTGTTGATTGACTGAGATGGTACATATATTTATATATATCATTATTATAGGAAAAAGAAGTAAACAATTATAACCAAAACAACATAATTTGTATGACTGAGTCAATGTGATATTGCCACCTCATTTAATTAGAAAAATAGCGATAAAATCACATGGAAACTTGGCATCAAAAAACTAAAGGAACTAAAATTTTGCGTGAATTGGTAACAAAAATAAATACACTCTTTTTCATTTATTCCTAATTTCAAGTCCCCCAACACCCTTATAATAGGAAAGAGGAGCTAGGTGGGGAAGAGCTTGGGTCCACATGTGGTAATCCATTCACTCCCAGGAGAAGAGGGGAATGGAGAGATGGTGGTAGGTGACTCACACTGGTTACCCAGTACTAGCAACATCTATGTTCCACATTATATAACAAATCATTATACTCAACACACGGTACACCCTTCCCCCCACACTTGCACGATATGTGGAGGAAGACAAACATTGTCATTCTCCTATGTCTCCTCCTCCGCCCCCTTCATATTCTCCTATCGTCACGACCCACTCATCCCCAATCCTCCCGATGACCATTGTGAATCCACCAGCACCTCTTTAGCGCTGAACCTACGTACACAACACTCTCCCCAACTGTGATAAAAGTTGAAGGGTCTTCTTGCCATTCCAAAACGAGCTACAGGTATTCACATGGGCCAGTTGGTGTTTATCCTGACAGGTGATGATAAGTAGATATTATGTCACAGTCTGTCTCTGGTAGACTTGACAAATATATTATATTATATATATATATATATATATATATATATATATATATATATATATATATATATATATATATATATATATATATATATATATTTTATTATCACACTGGCCGATTCCCACCAAGGCAGGGTGGCCCGAAAAAGAAAAACTTTCACCATCATTCACTCCATCACTGTCTTGCCAGAAGGGTGCTTTACACTACAGTTTTTAAACTGCAACATTAACACCCCTCCTTCAGAGTGCAGGCACTGTACTTCCCATCTCCAGGACTCAAGTCCGGCCTGCCGGTTTCATAAGAACATAAGAACATAAGAAAGAAGGAACACTGCAGAAGGCCTACTGGCCCATGCGAGGCAGGTCCAAGTCTCCTACCGGCTTAAGCCAAAGCACCCAACCTAGACAGGTCAGGTCACATTGACTTTGACATTGACTTAAGGGAGGAACACGGCAACCGACCTGTTAGCACAAGCTATCAGGTCTAACTCACACCCACCCACATCTACTCATGTATTTATCCAACCTATTTTTAAAGCTACACAACGTTCTGGCCTCTATAACGGTACTTGGGAGTTTGTTCCACTCATCCACAACTCTATTACCAAACCAGTACTTTCCTATATCCTTCCTGAATCTGAATTTTTCCAACTTAAAACCATTGCTGCGAGTCCTGTCTAGGCTAGATATTTTCAGCACACTATTTACATCCCCTTTATTTATTCCTGTCTTCCACTTATACACCTCAATCATATCCCCCCTAATTCTACGTCTTTCTAGAGAGTGCAGTTTCAGGGCCCTTAGTCTATCCTCATAGGGAAGGTTTCTGATACATGGGATCATCTTTGTCATCCTCCTTTGTACATTTTCCAGAGAATTTATATCCATTCTGTAATACGGTGACCAAAACTGTGCAGCATAATCTAAATGAGGCCTAACCAAGGATGTATAGAGTTGAAGAACAACCTGAGGACTCCTATTTTTTATGCTTCTTGTTATGAAGCCAAGGATTCTATTAGCTTTATTGCGAACACTTATGCACTGTTGTCTTGGTTTCAGATTACTGCTAACCAGAACTCCTAAATCTTTTTCGCAATCCCTAATATTAAGATCTACATTATTTAGTTTATATGTGGCATGGTTATTGTCCTGTCCAACATTTAGAACTTTGCATTTGTCTATATTAAACTGCATCTGCCACTTCTCCGACCACTGCATCAGTCTATTCAAATCTTCCTGGAGTGCTCGAATGTCCTCGTCAGAATGAATTCGACGGCCTATTTTGGTGTCATCGGCAAACTTGCCGATGTCGCTCTTTATGCCCTCATCTATGTCGTTTATGTAGATTGTGAACAGCAGGGGGCCCAACACTGACCCCTGTGGAACACCGCTCGTGACGCTTCCCCACTCTGATTTCTCCCCATTTATGCAAACTCTCTGCTGCCTATTTGTCAACCATGCCTCTATCCAGGAAAAAATTTCTCCTCCTATTCCATGTGCTTTAATTTTCCTCAATAGTCTCTGATGTGGGACCCTGTCAAAAGCCTTACTGAAGTCCATATACACAATATCATATTCATTACCATGATCTACCTCCTCAAATACCTTAGTGAAAAAAGTTAATAAATTCGTAAGGCAGGAACGCCCCTTTGTAAAACCATGCTGAGATTCGTTGATTAATTTATGCTTTTCAAGGTGGCTACGAACTGCCTCGGCAATTATTGATTCCATAAATTTTCCCACTATGGAGGTTAGGCTTATTGGTCTATAGTTCGAAGCTAAGGACCTGTCACCTGTTTTGAAAATAGGTATCACATTTGCCATTTTCCACTTATCTGGCACCATGCCAGTTTGTAGTGATATGTTGAAAAGATTAGCCAAAGGTGTGCTAAGCTCCTCTTTACATTCCTTTAGAACCCTTGCATACAGTTCATCAGGGCCTGGGGATTTGTTAGGTTTTAATTTATCTATTTGCCTAAGGACCATGTCACTTGTGACCCTAATAGTGCACAGTTTATTATCGTCCTGTTCTACATAATTTATCATTACTGGAATATCGCTGGTATCCTCCTGTGTAAAAACTGAGAGGAAGTATGTGTTAAAAATTCTACACATTTCCTTATCACTGTCAGTGAGCTGACCCGAGGAACTTTTGAGTGGGCCTATCTTGTCCCTGATCTTACTTCTGTATACCTGAAAGAATCCTTTTGGGTTAGTCTTCGATTCTCTTGCAACTTTAACCTCATAATCTCTTTTTGCTTTTCTAATTCCCTTTTTTATTTCTCTCTTTAACTGAATATATCGATTTCTTAATTGCCCCTCTCCTCTTTTGATTTGCCTATATATGCCTCTTTTTTGACCAATCAGATATTTTAATCTATTGTTCATCCATTTAGGATCATTTTTGTTTGATCTGATTTCCCTATTTGGAACATAATTTGACTGAGCAGCTAGAACTATGCCCTGGAAAGCATCATATCGGCAACCATCACCACCTACCTGACCCTTAGTCAGGTCATTCCAGTTCAGCCCACCTAAGTAATTTTTCAGTCCTATGAAATCAGCCAAGCGAAAGTCAGGGACGGAGACTAGATTGCCATTATTAGGGGAATTCCATGATATGTTAAAACTGAGTGATTTGTGATCACTCTCCCCAAGCTCATCATTAACCTCAAGATTATTAATTAGTGTTTCCCTACTGGCAAGAACCAAGTCAAGGAGGTTATTTCCCCTAGTTGGCTCTGTCACAAACTGTTTTAAAAAGCAATCCTGGATCGTATCAAGAAAGTCACCCGACTCTAAATTTCCTGTCAAATTGCTCCAGTCAATCTGTCTATAGTTGAAATCTCCCAATTAGCACAACATTTTCGTATGTAGATGCCTTACGAATTTCGTCCCATAGAAGTTTACTGCACTCCCTATCAAGATTTGGGGCCCTGTAAATCACACCCAAAATTAGTTTTTCTCGGCCCTCGAGAAGCTGTAACCAAACAGATTCAGTGGCTGACGCTTCTAATTTAATATCTTGTCTAACACAACAATTTAAATTGTCTCTGACATACATCGCTACTCCACCACCTTTCCTGTTGACCCTGTCAGTGTGGAATAATTTATAGCCTTGTATGTTACTTTGCTCACACTCCAACAGCACGTCATGTATTAAAAGCCATTTGTCTCCATTCACTCCTATCAAACACGCTCACGCATGCCTGCTGGAAGTCCAAGCCCCTCGCACACAAAACCTCCTTTACCCCCTCTCTCCAACCTTTCCTAGGCCGACCCCTACCCCGCCTTCCTTCCAGTACAGACTGATACACTCTTGAAGTCATTCTGTTTCGCTCCATTCTCTCTACATGTTCGAACCACCTCAACAACCCTTCCTCAGCCCTCTGGACAACAGTTTTGGTAATCCCGTACCTCCTCCTAACTTCCAAACTACGAATTCTCTGCATTATATTCACACCACACATTGCCCTCGGACATGACATCTCCACTGCCTCCAGCCTTCTCCTCGCTGCAACATTCATCACCCATGCTTCACTCCCATATAAGAGCGTTGGTAAAACTATACTCTCATACATTCCCCTCTTTGCTTCCAAGGACAAAGTTCTTTGTCTTCACAGACTCGTAAGTGCACTGCTCACAATTTTCCCCTTATCAATTCTATGATTCACCTCATCTTTCATAGACCCATCCGCTGACACGTCCACTCCCAAATATCTGAATACATTCACTTCCTCCATACTCTCTCCCTCCAATCTGATATCCAATCTTTCATCACCTAATCTTTTTGTTATCCTCATAACCTTACTCTTTCCTGTATTCACTTTCAATTTTCTTCTTTTACATACCCTACCAAATTCGTCCACCGACCTCTGCAACTTCTCTTCAGAATCTCCCAAGAGCACAGTGTCATCAGCAAAGAGCAACTGTGACAACTCCCACTTTATGTGTGATTCTTTATCTTTTAACTCCACGCCTCTTGCCAAGACCCTCGCATTTACTTCTCTTACTATAAATATATTAAACAACCACGGCGACATCACACATCCTTGTCTAAGGCCTACTTTTACTGGGAAATAATCTCCCTCTTTCCTATATATATATATATGTGTGTGTGTGTGTGTGTGTGTGTGTGTGTGTGTGTGTGTGTGTGTGTGTGTGCAAAAAATCATGAAAATCATGAACGAGCGATACAAAATGCAAAACAACCACTGGGGAATTGAATGATAGCTCTAGGCCTTTCTTGTTGCAATCAGTTGATTGCAAGATTGAGTGTGAAGGGAAATACTACGCTCAAAGGCAGGGAATCGCTGTGAGAAATTCTCTGTCTCCCTTACTGAGCAATCTGTTGATGGAGTTATTGAGGTGAGTCTGTTGAAGGACATCCTCCCTTGCAAAGCAGGAGAGTTCAGATACGTGGACGACATCTTTTGTTTGTGGCCGATTGATATTGTCCTGGATATATTCTCACCGAGCCTTAATGCTTTGGTCCCGTCTATTATATTCACTGTGGAGAAAGAAATGGAATCTGAACACCCGGCTGAGGGCCCTGAATCCGCACTCTCAAGAAAGGCGTAGAATTAGGGAGGATGTGATTGAGGTGTATAAATGGAAAACAGGAATAAATAAAAAGGATGTAAATAGCGTGCTAAAAATATCTAAGATAGACAGGACTCGCAGCAATGGCTTCAAGTTGGAAAACTTCAGATTCAGGAAAGATGTAGGAAAACACGGGTTTGGTAATAGAGTTGTGGATGAGTGGAACAAATTCCCGAGTACCGTCATAAACGCTAAGACTGTGTAGTTTTGAAAATAGGTTGGATAAATACATGAGTGGGTGTGGGTGGGTGTGAGTTGGATCTGACTAGCTTGGGCTACCAGGTCTGGTGCCTTTCTCCTTCCTTAAGTGTAAGTGACCTGACTAGATGGTCATTGTTCTAGGCCGGTGGGCTGGCATGGACCTGCTTCGCATGGGTCAGTAGACCTGTCGCAATGTTCCTTCTGTTCCGAGCTGCAAGAAAGTTCAAGTTTGCAGTATATAGAAAGGCTATTAATGTGTGCTCATATTTCCATTATTATTCCAACCATGAAATCAGAGTTAAAAGAATTGTCTTTCTTACCATGTTTCTGAGAGCTTACCGAGCATGTAGCCCGGAATTTCTAGATGAAGAAATTAGGAAAATATCTGATACTGCCACGAAACAGCAGTACGCTAGATATTTTGTGGAATCAGCTTTGCTGGCAGCTGGAAAAATTTATCACAGTATTAAACCTAGGATAACACCTCAGGTCAAGAAGTGTACTGGTTCTCCCATATAATGAGAATTTATCTGTCCTGCCGTATACTCTTAAAAGATTCAACATGCAAATAGTTTTTAAGAATGCATGGACTATTAAAAGCCTTTTGATAAAGAATACTCCATAACATTGCGTTGGTGGTGTGTATAAAACCAGTTTCAACGAGTACAATTTCACTAATCCTATCTAATGAACTTTTCCCTCACAAGCCATTCAAGCAGAACCAATGATATATTCGGAATCAGCACCATAAACCTACTCTAAATTAAGTGTAATATCATTGACCAGAAAATGAGTGTTGACCAGTGAATTTACATTTTAATCCTACACCTATCCTAAAACCTGATATTATCACAAGTTTCTGTCTAGGGCTGACTTTTACTGGAAAATAATCTCTCCCTCATACGTACATACCTTAACCCGAGCTTCACTATCCTCGAAAAAACTCTTAACCGCTTCTAGTAACCTACCACCTATTCCATACACTTCAGACATATGCCATATTGTTCTCGTATACTCCCCATCATATGTTTCTTACAAATTCATAAATACAATGAAAATTTCCTTAATTTTGTGCAAATGCTGTTCACTTATACATTTCATTGTAAGCACTTGGTCTGTACATGCTTTACTCTTCCTAATGCCTTCTAGTTCATCAGCAGTCCTGCTCTCCATCTTACTCTTAAATCTCGACCACACCCCTTACCTGGCATATTCAACAGGCTTATTCCGTTATAAGATTTACACTCTTAGTTGTCCCTTTTTGTCTATGTACAAAGAAACTATGCATGCTCTCTGCCAGTTCCTAGGTTCCTATCCCATTTTCATACATTTATGAAATAATGGTGCCAACCATTTCAAAACTATAACCCCACCTGCCTAGTCTTAATCCCATGAATCCCAGCTAATATATACCATTTTATTCTATGCATGGCCTCATGCACATCCCCCACACTCTCATTAGGCTCTTCCTCACTCCTCCAAGATGTTATGCCTCCCTGTTCAATGCACGAAATAACATCATATTTATCTTCATCAACATTTAACGGTACCTCAAAGCATTTCCTCCATCTTCCTGAAACCTCCAATTCCCTTTCTTAAAAAAAATATCTTCTATTTTCAACTGTTAGATCCATTCATTGTCTAGGGTTTCTAGGGTTATTAATCTCACTCCAAAACTTTTTCTTATTCTTGGCAAAATTTGTTAACAGGATCTCACCCACTATATATACTCCTCCCTCGGTATATCACGTCTACTTTGTATAAACCTCTTATATACTAACATTCTGATACCTTTCCCGTCTTATCCTGTCTTCCTTTTACTCTCACTGTAGCTACAACTACAAAAATTATCTGATATACCTGTTGCTCCTCTACAAACATAAATATCCTCAAGTCTACCCATCAATCTTTTATCCACCAATGCAGAGTTCAACAAACTAATGTCATTACACCCTATATCACGTATTATATATTTATTCATCCTTTTCTTAAGACATATATATATTATCTATTACCTAAGTTCTTTTTATACAAAGTTCGATCAAAAGCCCCGTATTATCATATACTCCTGGCACCCCAAACTTATTTACCACACCCTCTATAACCGTTTGGCAATCAGATTCCCTCCAACAATTTCTGTCATTTCATTCAAAACTCGCTAAACACTCACTTAGCATCTCCCAAAATCTCTCATTCTCCTCGACATTCCTCCCTTCCCCAGGTGCGTAAACACACATTATAACCCTCTTTTTCAATCAGACTCTTATTTTAATCCCCATAATTTTTGAATATATACACTTATATTCCATCTTTTCTTGCCATAAATGATTCTTCAACATTATTGCTACCGTTCATAAGGCTCCTACTCTCTCTCATACCTAATCACACTTATTTCTTCCCCCCTTCCCTGAAACTCCACTACTCCATTCAACTTTGTTTTGCTTAGAGCTATGATATCCAATTTCTTTTCATTCAAAACAATGATAATAGTCTCTTTATTTTCTTACCTGCACCACACCCACACACACTCAAGCATCCTAGCTTTATAGACTCTTCTTATTTTTAGTAATTTATTCAGGAAAAGGGTTACTAGCTCATTGCTCTCTTCATTTTAGTCACTTCTTATAACACGCATAGCTTAAAAAATATAGATTTTTTTTACATTTCTCCAATGAACTGAAAGAAAATAAATAAGAACAAGAACTATTTAGAAAATACAAAATTCACATGGGTGTTTATATATATATAAGTGTAAGAGTATGAGTAGTGTGACCTTAGTGTAAACTGAAGTAGCAATATGTGATGGTTTTTTGCACGGTTATATATATATCCATTCAAGCTAATAACAATCCGGTGACAAGCTGGGAATTATTAAACTCGCGACATTTAACCTGACTCCTGGGAACCTGGCTAACCTATCAACGCCTTAGTATACAGCATCATGATGCTACAAAAGTTAGGTGCCAACAAGTACACTGGACATAAGAACATAAGAAAGATGGAACACTGCAACTGGCCTACTGACATATGCGGAGCAGGTCCATGTCTCTCCCCCCCGGATTAGCCCAATGACCCACCCAGTCTGGTTGCCTCCACTCAAGGAAGGAGCACGGCACCAGACCCAGCAGCACAAGCTAGTCAGGTCCAACTCACACCCACCCACACCCACTCATGTATTTATCTAACCTATTTTTATAATTACACAACGTTTTAGCCTAAATAACGGTACTCGGGAGTTTGTTCCACTCATCCACAACTCTATTTCCAAACCAGTGCTTCCTATATCCTTCCTGAATCTGAATTTTTCAAACTTGAAACCATTGCTGTGAGTCCTGTCTTGGCTGGAAATTTTCAGCACGCTATTTACATCCCCTTTATTTATTCCTGTTTCCCATTTATACACCTCGGTCATATTCCCCCTAATTCTACGCCTTTCGAGAGAATGCAGATTCAGGGCACTCAGTCTCTCCTCATAGGGAAGGTTTCTGATACATGGGATCAACTTTGTCATCCTCCTCTGTACGTTGTCTAGAGCATATCCATTCTGTAATACGGTGATCAGAACTGAGCAGCATAGTCAAAATGAGGCCTAACCAAGGATATATAGAATTGAAGAACAACCTTAAGACTTCTATTATTTATACTTCTAGATATGAAGCCAAGAACTCTCTTAGCTTTATTGCGAACACTAATGAACTGTTGTCTTGGTTTTAGATTACTGATAACCAAAACTCCTAAATCCTTTTCGCAATCAGTAATTTTAAGATCTACATTATTTATTTTATATGTCGCATGATTATTTTCCTGTCCAACATTTGGAACTTTGCATTTGTTTATATTAAACTACATCTGCCACTTCTACGACCATTGCATCAGTCTATTCAAAACATCCTGGAGTGTTCTAATGTCCTCATTAGAATGAATTGAACGGTCTATTTTGGTGTCATCAGCAAATTTGCTTACGTTACTATTTATTCCTCTAATCTATGTCGTTTATGTAAATTGTAAACAACAACGGGCCCAACACTGACCCCTGAGGAACACCGCTTGTGACGTGCCTCCATTCTGATTTCTACCCATTTATGCAAACTCTCTGCTGCCTATTTGTTGGCCATGCCTCAACCCAGGAAAAAATTTCAACTCCTATTCCGTGAGACTTAAGTTTCCTCAATATCCTCTTATGTGGAACTCTATCGAAAGCCTTACTGAAGTCCATATACACAATATCATATTCATTACCATGATCTACTACCTCCTCAAACACCTTAGTGAAAAATGTTAGTAAATTCATAAGACTGGAGCGCCAAGGACCTGTCACCTGCCTTGTAAATAGGTATTACATTTGCCATTTTCCACTTATCAGGCACTATGCCACTTTGTAGTGATAAGTTGAAAAGATTAGCCAAAGGTATGCTAAGCTCCTCTTTACATTCCTTTAACACCCTTGCAAACACTTCATCAGGGCCTGGGGATTTGTTAGGTTTTAGTTTCTCTATTTGTCAGAGGACCATGTCACTAGTTACCGCAATCGTGGATAGCTTTTTATTGTCCTTTTCTACATAATCTATTATTTCAGGAATATCGCTAGTATTTTCCTGGGTGAAAACTGAGAGGAAGTAGGTATTGATAATTTCACACATATCCCTATCACTATCAGTGATCTGACCAGAGTTACTTTTAAGTGGGCCAATCTTGTCCGTAATCTTACTTCTGTGTACCTGAAAGAACACTTTTGGGTTAGCCTTTAAATCCCTTGCGACCTTAGCCTTATAATCTCTTTGTGTTTTTCTAATTCCTTTCTTTATTTCACTCTTTAATTGAATATATTGATTTCTTAACTGCCCATCCCCTTTTGATACGCCTATATATGCCTCTCTTTTGACCAATGAGATGTTTTAATCTATTGTTTATCCATTTGGGATCATTTTTGTTAGATCTAATTTCCCTACTCAGAACAAAAGTTGTCTGGGCAGCTAGAACTATGCTCTGAAAAACGTCATATTGGCAACCAAGATCACCTACATGACCCATAGTCATGACATCTTAATTTAGCCCACCCAGGTAATTTTTCAGTCCCATGAAGTCGGCCAAGCAAAAATCTGGGACAGAGATTTGATTGCAATTATCTCGGTAATTCCATGATATATTTAAACTTAGTGATTTGTGGTCACTTTCCTCAAGCACATCATTAACCTCAAGATTTTTAATTAGTGACTCTTTCTTGGCAAAAACCAAGTCAAGCAGATTGTTTCCTCTAGTTGGCTGTGTCACAACCTGTTCTAAAAAGTAATCCTGAACCATATCAAGAAAGTCACTAGACTCAAGATTTCCTTTCATATTTTTCCAATCAATTTATCTATAGTTAAAATCTCCCATTATCACAACATTTTCATATCTAGATGCCTTATGAATTTCGTCCCATAACAGCTTACTGCACTCCCTATCAAGATATGGGAACCTATAAATCACACCCAAAATTAATTTGTCACGTCCCTCGAGAAACTGTAGCCAAACAGATTCTGTGTTGGATGTTTCTAATCTTATATCATGTCTAAGACAACAATTTAAATTTTCTCTGACATACATCGCCCCTCCACCACCCTTCCTGTTGACCTTGTCAGTGTGGAATAGTTTATAACCCTGTATGTTGCATTCAGAAAGCATTTCTCTATCTTTCAGGTTGAACCAGGTCTCTGTTATACCAATAATATCTATATTACCTACACTTGCAAGTAATCTTAGCTCATCTATCTAATTTCTTAGACTCCTACTATTTGTATAGTAAGCCTCAAGGGAGCTAGTCACTCGTTATCCTCTGCTATCTCTCTTTGTTGATCAATTGATTTGCCATTACTAGCAACTTTATTTTGAATATTGTCTTTTAAACATATCTCTGAGCTTTCCGGGTAATAACTGCTATTTTTAACCCTAATACTGCAGCCTGATTGTTTCCCACAAACTCCTATACCTCTATAATCTTTCAGTTTAAATTCCTAAACAAGTCATCAATTACCCTCTCAATCGAATTGGCTAATGCAACCACTCCTTCCTCAGAGAGATGAACCCCATCCCTTGCATACATATCACGTTTGTCAAAGAATAGATCCCAGTTATTAATGAATGGGATTGCAAGTTCCTTGTAGTACGTGTCCAGCCAGCAATTTATACCAATTGCCCTAGACATCCATTCATTGCCCACTCCCTTTCTAGGCAAGATGCTACATATGACTGGGATCCCTCCCTTAGACCTAACTACTTCTATGGCTGACCTGTACTTATCCAGTAGCTCCTGTCTGCTGTCCTTCCCAATGTCATTACCCCCAGCACTAAAACAGAGAATGGGCTTGTTCCCATTACCTGCCATATTATCCATCCTGCTGATTATGTCACTAACACCAGCTCCAGGAAGGCACACTCTCTGTCTGACCTTTCTGTCTCTATTACAAAATGCACGGTCCATATATCTTACCTGAGAATCGCCTACTATTAAAATATTCTTACCTTGATTAGCAGGGGAATCAGTGGTACCTTCAACCTCACTAACCACTAAAGTACACTCGTCCTGGAGAACAGAGAATCGATTTCCTACCTTCACATGTCTCTGTTAACCCTCCTCATCTTCTTCCTGAATTGTGAACCACTTGCCACTTAATGCGGCTGCCACTATAACTGCTAGCGACAATTACCTCCTTACCAGTTAAATCCTTCTCACACTCGCTCCCAAACTCATCTATGCGAAGCTTCAGCCTCCTATTTTCCTCCTGAAAAAGTAGAACCTCCTTCTTCAACCATTTAACCTGAGATTCTAAAACACTACAACAAGCCATTGTGCTTGGTAACACCCCACGCTAACTCCCAGAGCTTAGGACAGGTATGACCGCAGGTGACCACTCACCTGAGCGTGCCACTTCCTATCACGATCACGTTCGTGGCTCTGAATAGGTATAGGAACTGATTTCATTCTCCTCCAGTTTGGATACGAAGTGTTTTTAAGCAAGTAACATTACTTCGACCAGCGGGGAATCAAATTCAGGGCATTTAGCCAGACTCCTGACTGGTCGCAGTATTGTTATATACTCAAAACACTTTCCGGCAAAGAGAAGGGGCCCAAAGCTATTTTTTATTTTTTAGTTATGTCGCCTTGCAGCCGTGATTTATGAGTTATGTCGCCTTACAGCCATGATTTATGAGTTATGTCGCCTTGCAGCCGTGATTTATGAGTTGTCACCTTGTATGCATTTTGTCCCGTCATATATCAGGTAAGCGATATCTGTACCAAAGAGGCCACTCTTTCCCATTACAGATAATACGCCAACGCTGGGCAATTTTGGCTTCTATACGATCCATAATATAGATATTGCAGGTGTTGTCTACCACACTCTGACATCAATCCTACAAATAGTGCCATTTGAATCTATTTCACAATATATTAAATATATTAAAGCACATTTTTTGTTCTAGTTACTTTATGTCACATAATATGTAAACCGGTCGGAAATATGAAGATGCTCTAGAAATAATTAAAAAAATATCAAAATTGGATTTTCTAGTGAATGGTTGTTCAAAATACTGGTCATAGACTGGGCCGTAGAGGCGCTGACCCGCGGAACACCCTCCAGGTAGACATGTTTAACAAACGTATGTCTACGAAGATGTGACATCAAGAATGCTAATAAACAGAATCGACTAATCAAATCCAGGAAAATATACACATCCTGAAATACACCCATCATTGATAAAATAGACACATGTGCAACTCTTGGGTATCTTTATTAAGGAAACGTTTCGCCACACAGTGGCTTCATCAGTCCATACATAGGAGAAACTTGAAGAACAGGAGGAGAATGAGGTAATCAGTCCCTCAACCTTGAGTCGATGTGTTCAGTCCATCAATCTTGAGTAGAATACGGCAGATGAGTGGAGAAGCAGCTTATAAACCGTATGGCAGGAGAGGTGCAGCATTCATAGGTGGTGTTACAATTGTTCAATGTGGAAGTAGGTTGTGCCCAAGAATTAGGCAAGCGAAGAATTCCTAAGTATTAAGATCCCAAGAAGTTGCAGTGTCTGACAGGTTTGTAGATGAATGGTTCAGCATGTTGGTTCTCTGAACCATTCATCTACAAACACCCATCATTATCTAAATCACCAAATATATATGAGAACATAAACCTGCTTGTAAATAGATACACAGAATATACCAGCAATTAATTTTGTCAGCCATTCACCACGGTCGTTACAATCTGCGTTCAGTCCCTTCACCTTCTCCTTGTTTGTGTGTATTGTGCCCAGCACTTGTTGGTGCACTCTGCTATCCCGGTTTGCTGGAATCATTTCTGTCTCTACTGGAAATACCTCCCTAAATTTCGTGTTGACCTCCCCACATACTTCTTGATCGTTTTATGTGATCTTCCCTTCTTCCTTCCTCAGCCTGATATCTTGGTCCATGAGAGCTGTTTTCCTCCAGACGTGGCTATACAACAGCTTTGGGTCAGATGTGGCTTTTGGTGCAATGTCATTCTCATATTGCTTCTCGGTCTCTTTCTCTCCTTATCCATGCATATTATTGTTTGGCTCTTCAACACGTCTCCTCATTTTCCTCGGTCCTCGGTCTTCTATACTTTTTCCATGCTCTAGTGCACCTAGCTTTAGCGTCTATACATCATCCATTGAACCAAGGCAGGTTCTGGTCTTTCCAATGCGTCTGCTTTCCTTGATTACGAAGTTCTCCTCTACCTCCTTGCACTTTGTTGTCACGTGAAACCTAGAAAAAATCACATATTTTGTGTAACAAGCTTATCTTGCTTATTTTGGAGTGGTAGTTGGAGAACAAGGCAAGGTTGCAAAACCTGTAAAGAATGCTTAAAACAATGGAAAAACAGGCATACGAAGAGTTTAAACTTCGGTGTGTCTATGGTGTGGAGAAAGACGATAAACCACCACGACCAACCATTGTTATTTCTGTATGGTGAATTTGAGAGATTTCAATTGATACAAGAATGTCAAGTGGGAATTTCCTGATTTGGAGTCAGCAAAGAGACCTGTGCCACACATAGCAAAGACGTTCCCATACCAGTGTTTACAACACTGCCTGACTTTCCATTGTTAGATGTTGAACAAACATAGGGCTTATGATGTAACACAGATGATAGTAGTGGAAGAAGAACTCGATGATCTGATACGTAATCTCAATCTGTCAAAGCAAGCATCGGAACTTTTAGGTTCCAGACTAAAAGAAAAGAACTGTCTACAACAAGAAGTTAATAAAACAGTTTAACGAACTAGAGAGGTTGAACTCCTTTCTTATTTCAGCCAAGGTGAAAAACTTGTGTACTGTAATAACATCACCGGATTTCTTCTTCGAATGGGGCTTGAATATCGATGAGAAGATAGGCGGCTGTTCAGAGATAGCCCCAATAGAAGCTTGAAATTTGGTAACCAAAATGTATCTCTTCCAATTGCTTACTCAACATACTGAATAAGAGTAGAAAAATATCAAATTGGTCAAGCAGAAGCTTTGCTATCATGAGCATAAGATGTCTATTTTTGTTAATCTGATGTCTGTAAACTTATTGCTTATTTACATGATCTAAAAAATAATTTCAGTGCGATTTGTAAGTTAGCCCCGCCAGATCAATAATTTTTACATCATCTATGTTTTTCAGTGGAATGCTAAATTTATCAAAAATTAGAGCCAATCAGGCAAAACCGATGACATATTCAGATTCAGCACCACAAACGTACCCTAAAGTCGGTGTAAAAGTTTCCAGGCTATTTTAGATCTCTTAGTCAGCATTTTTCTGGGAGTGTGACATGGAACAATCCCACTAGAAAATGCCTTCTCCATCAGGAAAATCAAGCCACAATGTTTCTAAGATTGTCTTGTATTTGTCGCTGTTCATCGTTATCTTAACATTAAGAAGCCGTCCAGTGCCTTCAGCAGTAAAACTACCCTAAAATATTCTTAGGTCGGCGTTTTGGTGCTTGTCGAAAGTGTCAATTCCAAAGAGGTCGGCCTTTGCTCCTTCTCACTACCACTGATCTGTCCTCATATACTTCAAAATGCGCGTCATCTAAAAATAACTTCTCCATTCATCTGTCGTCCGTCCTTTATGATAGCTCACACCGCAGCCCTTTTTTTCATAGCAGTAGTCAATAATTGTTTCTTAATTGACTTTCTGGCAGTTTTGCCCACTTCAAGAAGCCTTCGTCGAACAGTTGAAGAATCAGCATTTTGTCTCTACAAGGGAAGGGGAGTCTCCATGAAACGGTGAAGAGACTTTTGGTCTAAATCACTGGACCTTTGGGTCTTTTTCCTCCGATCGAACCTAATTGTGTCCCCCATTCTTTCTTTCTCTGCCCCATCCTCTCCATCCCTCTTCTCCCTTTCTTCCCCTCTCCATTCTTTCCTGCTTTCAGCCTTTGAGGTCTTCCCCTCTGAAATTCTAGCTCCTAGATTGGGAAAAGGGTGTCATTGTCCATCCCATGCTATCAAAGTTCATAGTGGTGATGTAGTCTCCCGTTGAATCTGAATCATCTGGGGATGTCTTGAGCCCCCTCTGGAGTTCCAGGGGACAGTTTACAATGACAGCAGTGGCCGAAAGACGTATACCGTGTGGTGGATGGCCGGCCTCCATCTCTTTTGTCCGACGAAGTGCTCAGTGGTTGTAAGATTGCTATCCTGGATTGCAGGTGTACCGGCATGCGAGACAGGGTATGGCATGGGTTCCACTCTGCATCTGCACTACTGGCTATAATGAAGGCCCTCTTGAGTGCAGTATATTTGATCTCTTTCATTCCTCCTGGGAGCTATCTCTCCACTTTCCCTTTATTCCTCTTTCTATTGAACAAAGAGGGGAAACTTGTTATGGTGACCCATACACCCATGACCAGGTTCTTACCGGACCCTTTCCTACTGCAGCATTCCCTACAGACCTGGCACGCCTTCGGACCATTCTTCGGACCTCTCTTCCAACCTAGTACCTTTTCCAGATAAGGTTATTTTATCATCCTCTGGTACTGCCGTTCCGACCAACTCTTTAGACAGATCCGACTCACACGACTTTGGCTAAGATCCTGGCTTCTCCTCTTACAGTGCGTCGATTTTCAAATCGTACACATAACTCAGGACTGTTTGTCTCTAACCTCCCATTGAAAAGACCTCGACCTGTCACTGATGATCCTACTTCAGTTTCCTCTCACGCTTCTAAGAAACGTCCAACAAGGCAATGCCTCCCTTTATGCTCTGTTTCAAAGCGCTTCTTGCACAAAAATCCTACTAACTTCTACCATTGACTATCTTTCCGACCACAGCATCGGTAAGGTACTCCTTCTCCATGTTGCCTAGAACATTTCTTTCTATATTCTTTAAAGTAGGAAACGCATTCACAGTACAAAATGCAGAGCAGGCACAATCTTTCACTTCTTGATATTGCTGACAACATACCAGTTATGATTTGGAAGCACTTTTCCTGTAATTATTGCTGTGAAACTATTGTGCTTCCACATATGATAGTACAATACGACTTTCTAGCGTGTAACGAAAACATTTTGGAGCTCCAGAATCCTCTGAATATAACGAGGGTAACTTTTGACAGCCGTGAACTGCCACCATCTCTTTACATAGCAGGACAACGCTTCCAAGTGCAGGAGGTGATTCATACGCCACAACAATGTAGAAAATGCTGGCGCTTCAACCACCCTCAAAATATTGCTGGTCAGTGACAGAATGCTCTCTTTGTGGTGCAGCGAACCATAACATTCCATCTTCCAACACCCTCACTCTTGCCTTAACTGTAAAGAAGCACACCCTGACTATTCTCGCTGTTGCCCGATCTTCTTAAAGGAAAGGGAAATCCGTTGTCTTAAAGAGAGAGAGAGGGCTTCTCTTACGCCATGACAGCTTATCTCTCCAAGGGAGACTCCCACGACTTTCTTATTCCAGGGCCGCTAGACGTCCCCAGGCCTCTGTGATGCCTGCTTCCACAATTGCCTCTGTATCCCTTACTTCCACAGTCAACTCTGTGTTCATCCTTTTTGAGGTCCTGGGCTCAGAGGTTCCAACTTCACCATCTCTTACTGGCTTTACTTCTTCACTTCCTGCTCACATGATTCAACGTCTATGTGCCCTTCCATCTATAGCGACACCACTTATCCCTTCATCTCCAAAATGTCTCATGATATTTCCAACCGTTATTTTTTCCCTATCTTTGAGTCTACGCCTTTACCTCGCGGTCACTCTGATACTGTTATGGAGGTTCATCCACCACCGAGTAACGGGGTTTCCTCGCGTGTCCCTCAGGAAATTTCTTTCTGCCAAGACACATGTAGACTCTTTTTTGATGTCTTCCATTGTCTCTCCACTTATTACCCAAACTACTTATTCTCCCTCCGCCACAATGTTCTTCCGCCTCCTCTCCCATCTGAAACTATTGAAGCTATTTTTGCGTTTATCGATGAGACAACACCTATGATGCCCAACTGTCCGTCCACGGCCACTTCACATTCTCACCTTCCTCGCCCCTCTTCTCACAGCCTTTCTAAATGAGATTCCAATACTTCATTCCTTACTAATTTCTCAATGCCTCTGCGTGTTGACTTTACTGACCCTCCTTGTTGAGATTTTTTGGCCTTACCTGCCGTGTTTATTATAACTATATATAATGAACACTTAGCTGATAAATGACAGCAAATCGTCTACACAGCCGCCCCTGCAGACGAGGTCTAGAAGCTGTCGAAACCATCACAACAGTGGGCTGTCAAGAGATACAATTTGTAAGTATAAATTACCCCTAGGGGGTGTTATGTCAGCATATTTCATTCGATGATGGCTGACGAAATACTTACTTGTTTGGACTCAAAAGTCCACACCTTACTGCCGATTATAGGTTGATTACAACTCCTTGTGACTCAAGAATTGCGCAATCCCCCGATCTACAAGAAATTCGTAACATACCTTGCTCTTTGTAACGTGAGCTATGGTGTTCTCAACACCTTCGACAGATATCGGTGACTTGATAGAAGCTGAAGTGTCCTTGGATGTCCACGTCTTCCATTGTCTAGGAAACGCACACTGGTACACTATGTTCCACAAGATTTGTCTTTATTGTTCACAATGTATCACAAGAGAAGCTGATCACACTTCTCCTATGTTTATCGTGTTTTGTGAGACACTTCGTCCACACTAACGCACAGATCAGTGTTCTTTGTTGGTTATCCTGGTGTCAGTGTCACTCGTAGTAGAGTCAAAGTTAATCTGACAGACGCTACAGCGCTCCATGCCGTCACTGCCCCCAGCACAAAAAAAAAACACTGACCTAGTACCTTGCATCCTTGTCACCTCCTCGATGAAGCAAAGCAGAATGTTTGTTTCTTGCTGTCTTAATCATAGACAACAATGTACACTAGTTTTACTATGGTAATAAAGTGGGAGCAGGATTTTCCTTAATTGTCCTGCTAAGTAAGAGATGTACTGTCTCTTATAAAAATACACGTTGCAACACCGCTGCAAGGAGCAGAGGTCATTTGACTACGTGGCATAGCATCTGTGATCAATTACTCACTCTAGCAGTAAACAAGATGCTCGCCCCTTCTGAGTGGCCCCTCAGGGCTGAAAGGGCTGAAGGGGGCTGAAGGGGGCTGAAGGGGGCTGAAGGGGGCTGATACCCCCCTCCTGGAGAAAATTTCTCCACACTGGGGGGTGGCGGAGGTTCGCTGCAGGTGAACTATTCATCACTTAACATTAATTTGATTTTCTCACTCGCCACCACTGCTGCTTGTCTTTTCTGAACAGCTTTAGTCTGTGTGGTTTCTGGAGAATCACTAATTTTGTTTTCAACACTGTGTAATTCTAACGGCACTAGTTTATTTATTGTCCGCTTATTCACTACACCTTTGCTCAAAACATCAACTGTCCTGATGATTCCATTTGCATCAGGATATATGGTCACAATTTTTCCAAGTGGCCATTGGGACCTCGGACCATCATTGTCGATAATCACTATGTCACCAGGTCTTAAGGACTTATGATTTTCAGGAACACCAGCTCCATAGAAGTGTTCTCTCAATGAGGTGAGATAGTCTTCTCGCCAAATTTTCTCCCAACGTTCAATCACTTTATTAAGGTGTTTGAATTTACGTCTGAGTTGCTCAGGTTCGAAATAAGTAGGATCCTCTATGATTTCTTTATCATTCATGGGAGGAACAGGTTCGAGCCTTCTGCCATGGAGTAAATGAGATGGACTTAACACTTCTAAATTGTCCAGATCATCGGTAACATAAGTTAGAGGTCTGTTGTTGATTCTATTTTCTATTTCAGTCACAACTGTACGGAATTCTTCTAAGTCTATTCTCTGACGATGAAGAGTCTTCCTTAAACAACGCTTTACAATGCCGATCATTCTTTCATAAAATCCGCCGTGCCATGGAGATTTAGGAGGAATGTATCTCCAACGACATCTGCGTTGATTCAGCATCTGTTGTACTTCTGGTTGATCAAAGATCTTGCTTATATAAGCAGCACCAGCAACAAAGTTCGTTGCATTATCTGAAATCATCAGTCTGGGACATGCCCTTCTGGCTGCAAACCTTCTGAATAATTTGATAAAAGTTTCAGCAGACATGTCAGTGGCTACTTCTAGATGTACTGCTCTAGTTGTAGCACAAGTGAACAAACAGATATACACCTTGATGGGAACTTTGTCAACTGTTTTGGTTAAAATTATTGGTCCAGTGTAATCTACACCTGTCACCTCAAATGGAGTGATATGACAAACTCTTTCAGAGGGATATGGAGGTGGACCTGGATACTGACATACTCGCATATCGTAGTGACGACAAGTAATACAGTCCTTTATTTGTTTTTTCACACTTTGTCGACCTTGAGGTATCCAGTAGAATTGTCGTATATGACAAAGTGTGTCAGCTACCCCACCATGTAACACGTTACTGTGGGCGTTTTGCACAATCAGTTTTGTTAGCCAATGATTCTTGGGGATCAATATTGGATGTATGGCTTCTTTAGGTAGTGAAGAATTATGAATTCTTCCTCGACATCTTATAATCTTTTCTGAGTCGAGATAAAGTCCTAAAGAATTAATCATAACAGGTTTCTTTGGGGATTTATCTTGTGTTTCTAGAAATTTATATTCTGTAGAGAAAACATCTTTCTGTATTAGTTTCACCCAGTATTTAATGGGTTCAAGACATTCATAATCAGGTTTTATTCCTGTAATGAATTTAAAGACAAGAGCTGTAACTCTTAAGAGTTTACCCAAAGATGAGTATTTAGATCCATCAATGACTATTTCTGTTGTGTCTGCAGTATTTACACAACTTATTTCTGCTGTGTTCAAGCAGACTGTTTCTTCTGGCATAATGTGAGCTTTTTGCTGAGGCCAGTTATTTTCATTAGAGAGCCAGTTCGGTCCGTGGAGCCATAATTTATTATCCACAAATTTCTTGAGTGGGACACCACGTGACAACATGTCAGCTGGATTCTCTTGGGTAGAGACGTGGAGAAAAAGATAATCTCTCTGCATCTCTTTTATTTCTGCTACTCTATTCTGTACATAGACCAGCTTACTCTTATTATTTCTTAACCACTGGAGAACTGCTTCATTATCACTCCAGATCACGGTTTTCTCAATAGTGAGATGATCAAGTACTTTGTTGAGATAGACAGCTAATTTTGTACCTACATAGAGTGCTGTCATTTCCAATTGTGGTACTGTTCTGACCTTCAAGGGTGCTACCCTGGCCTTTGAAGTAATTAGTGTACTTCCTTCAGCATTACTCATGTAAGCTACAGCGCCATAACCTCTGGTTGACGCATCACAGAACACATGTAATGTGTACTTGTTTCCCTCTTGACCTATTTGTCTGGGAAATTTAATTTGATGAAGTTGTTTAAACTCCCTGGATATTTCATCCCATGCTTGACTCATTTCTAGAGGCAAGTTCTCATCCCATCCAATTTTGAGTTTCCATGCATCTTGCATAAGCATTTTACCTTTTATGGTAATTGGTGAGACGAGTCCTAGAGGATCAAAACATTGTGATACCTCTGATAGTAAACTACGTTTAGTGAGTGTACTGCATGATGTATTGTTTATCTTTTTGAGACTCAGAGTATCTTCCTGTGTGTTCCAATTAAGTCCCAGCATATTGTTGCAATCAGGAATTTCAGTTTCAGGGAAATCTTCTTTGATAAGTTCCCTTAATTGCTTTGAATTTGTATTCCACATCCTTAGAGGCATATTTGCTTCTTTCATCTCCTTGTTAGCTTCTCTGTATAAGGATTTCAAATCCTCCTCTTTATTCACAGTACCTTGAAGATTGTCCACATAGAAACTTTTCTTTAAGACTTCTTTGAAGGGACTTTCAGATTTCTTCAAATGTGTATTTAGAGTAGCTTCTAGTAAGAATGGAGAGGATGTTGCACCAAATAATACTGATTTGAAACGATAAGTTTTCACAGGACTTTGAGGATCATGTGGATTTTCAGGCCACAAGAATCGAGTATAATCTATATCTATTTCTTGTAGTCCTACTCTTAAGAAAGCCTTGGAAATATCAGCCGTGTAGGCATATGGGTTTGTGCGAAATTTCATAAGCACGTCTCCAAGCTTCTCAGTTAGTGAGGGTCCGGTCATCAGACAGTCATTAAGACTTGCTACATCTTTATTTGCACGTGCGCTGCAATTATATACAACACGTAGTGGAGTGGTTTCAGAATCTTTTCTGACTCCATGGTGCGGGAGATAATGAGCGTTTGTCTTCAACTTATCTTCGACTATTTCCTCAATGAATTTATTGTCCAACTGTTCTTGTATGATATTATCATAGACAGTCAGTAGCTCTGGATTCTTCCTGAGCTCATGTATTTGTGCTTTCATCTGTCCGAAAGCCATGCGATAATTGCTAGGCAGATGTGGTGGATTTAATTTCCATGGTAACCTAACCCAATACTGTCCATCTTTATATTTGACAGTGTCCAAATATTGGTTATAAGTCTGAGACTCTTGTGGGCTTGGTTTATTTACATCAATACCTATCGCATCTAAATCCCACAACTTATCAACTGGTTCATTCATTTCTTCCAGTAATGATAATTTTTGCTGTGGTACATGATCAGCGGTTATTCTCGTAACTAGTACATTTTCCACTGAATCAATATCAGCTTCTTTCCCACTTTGAGAGGGAATGGGACCACATATCATGTGGCCTCCTGCTGTTTTCAGCAAGTGAACATCATGTTTACTTACTATATTTTGCACAAAACAGTGATAATAATCACTTCCAATGATTAAATCAATTGGACTAATTGTGTCCGTCTGTATGTCAGGACAGGCTAACTTGACCTTAGCTGCTTTCAGTGCTGCAACTGTTTCTTTTAATCCCTGGATCTGCACAGATTTAGGCAAATCATCTACTACCACAGCTTCTACTCTCTTTTTCCTGTTTCCTAGACCAACAGTGATTCTGGCTAGGTCATATGTCTGTTTACCAGAATTGTGGAAAAAACCAGCTATATCTAACTGTATTTAGGCATAGGGTTGTTTATTCAGTTTCTGCAACACTGTTCTTCTTATGAAGGACCTTTGTGAGCCTTGATCAAATAGTGTTAGCACATTGGTTTTGTGTAATTTATTAGATAACTCAACTCGAGCTATCGGGAGAGCAGTTGCTTTAAACTTATCTCTCACATTTAATGCTGTTGCTTGTTGACTTCCTGATTCTGTGGAAGTCTGCTGCTGTTCAGCAAAAGTATTTGGGCATAATGCTGTATGATGCATACCCTTGCATTTAAAACACTTCTTCAGTGAGCATTTTCCTCCCTTGTGTTCACCTAAACACTTGATGCATCTTTTCAGCTGATGAACACGTTGTTTACGTGCCTCCATTGATGTGTATTGATTACAATACTGTGCCCAATGTGTTCCATCACAAAGTACACATTTTGGAGTACGTTTATGTGTGACAGTTTGTTTACTGTCTGTTGTATTCACAGCTTGATAAATGCCTATATGGGATTTCCCATTATGTGGTTTAGTGGGAGTAGGTATACTCTTTTTATACTGAGTTGAAGGTTTATTATCCACGAGATTTGTGGATTTTTCATCTTGTCTCGTTGCTTGCATGCATGAAACTATTGTTTGTAAACCATTGCTAATTTCTTCACAAGTGAAATAGCATTTATTGAACATAATATTTAATCGTTCAATAGTTTGTGGTGACAACTTATCTTGTACAGTACCACTGATAAACCAATCACATTGTCTTAGGTCATATTTAGCATCTAGAGATCTGAGACTATTGTCTAATGTAATTCTAAATGCCTGTAAGTCTGAAAAACAATGTTTGGGTGGCTTCAAGCTTGATATTAAGACTGCATGTCTAACTCTAGCCTTGTCAGCATCAAAGTAATTGTCTGCTAAGACACGTAAGGCTAGTTGATAATTGCCTTTAACCACCGGAAATGACTTAATCAGTTCATAGGGTTCTCCCTTCACAAGACATTTAAGGTAATTGAACTTGGCAATCTCATCTATGTCAGTTTGTGAATTTACTATGGATTGAAAACCACTAATGAATTCTTCATAATTATGACCTTGGAAAATAGGTAATGACAATGTAGGTAAGCTTGGTAATGGGACACTTGTTGTTGTTACAGGTGTAACAGGTGTTTGCCCACTAGTTATAGTAGGTCTCTGTGACAGAGTTTTACGGCAGATAGCCTGTACTCCTGTCCACCTTAATTGTTGATCACTAAAGGTATCCAAAACATTTTTAATTTCATCCTCAGATGGATCTGATTCAAGAAATTTATTTTCATAATGTGTATAGTCTGAATTAATTATTTCCAGACGTTGTGTAAATAATTCAAACTTGACCTCAAGATCATCAAAATCTATGTTTGTATCTTGAGTTAATCCTAGACAGACTGAAATTAGATTTTCTAATTGTGTAATCTTAGTCTGTAAAGACTGAAACTGAGTTTTCAAACAAGCCATTTTAATGGTATACTGAAAATTCTAGCACCACACTTAGAGTGTTTATAAAACACTGTACTGCTATAGACAGCTGAGTTTTTGTTATGCTTAAGTCAGCAATAATCGAGTCAGACACTACTGACCCACTAAGCTTAACCTCAGGGTCAATGACCATGAAGGGTACAGCATACATGTGGCTGGTGTTTATGGCTTGTGTGCTGTGTCAGCCTGACCATGATGATTAATCGTAAATAACGATGTTATACACTTCATTCACTATACACTATAAATGTCACTGTATAACTGTAATCACACGTGAATATTACTTACACATATATAAATTTCACTGTTAATATATATTTGAAAGCTTACACTTTATATATAAGTTCCTTTAATATAACAGGTAGATCTATAAGAAACAAACTTTAACACAATCTTGTCTCTTAATTTCTGTCTATAAACATTATAAACACTGTTTATATATATACACTCAGACAAACAACATCACTTGGGTGTTGTCTTAATCAGCGATTTCAAGATTGGAGCAGTTGATGGAGGGTGCAGGATACCATCCCCCATCTTCTTGTTGGGTGAGTCACCCAGCTCCCGTTTTCGTTGGGTGAACGCTGGGTGAGCGCCCGTTTTCTTTTGGCTGCCCATTCTCTGTGATTGAGTCTGGAGGGACTCATTTATACTGATTTATATTGTAAAACACTAGTTTTACAGCTTTTTTCGAAGGACCTTGGCTCATAGGTTATTTGTACACTGTAGTACAACATATTTGGACCACAGTGTGGTCTTTATCCGGTTCGAAGGACCAAAACTCTGTTGAGATTTTTTGGCCTTACCTGCCGTGTTTATTATAACTATATATAATGAACACTTAGCTGATAAATGACAGCAAATCGTCTACACAGCCGCCCCTGCAGACGAGGTCTAGAAGCTGTCGAAACCATCACAACAGTGGGCTGTCAAGAGATACAATTTGTAAGTATAAATTACCCCTAGGGGGTGTTATGTCAGCATATTTCATTCGATGATGGCTGACGAAATACTTACTTGTTTGGACTCAAAAGTCCACACCTTACTGCCGATTATAGGTTGATTACAACTCCTTGTGACTCAAGAATTGCGCAATCCCCCGATCTACAAGAAATTCGTAACATACCTTGCTCTTTGTAACGTGAGCTATGGTGTTCTCAACACCTTCGACAGATATCGGTGACTTGATAGAAGCTGAAGTGTCCTTGGATGTCCACGTCTTCCATTGTCTAGGAAACGCACACTGGTACACTATGTTCCACAAGATTTGTCTTTATTGTTCACAATGTATCACAAGAGAAGCTGATCACACTTCTCCTATGTTTATCGTGTTTTGTGAGACACTTTGTCCACACTAACGCACAGATCAGTGTTCTTTGTTGGTTATCCTGGCGTCAGTGTCACTCGTAGTAGAGTCAAAGTTAATCTGACAGACGCTACAGCGCTCCATGCCGTCACTGCCCCAGCACAAAAAAAAAACGCTGACCTAGTACCTTGCATCCTTGTCACCTCCTCGATGAAGCAAAGCAGAATGTTTGTTTCTTGCTGTCTTAATCATAGACAACAATGTACACTAGTTTTACTATGGTAATAAAGTGGGAGCAGGATTTTCCTTAATTGTCCTGCTAAGTAAGAGATGTACTGTCTCTTATAAAAATACACGTTGCAACACCGCTGCAAGGAGCAGAGGTCATTTGACTACGTGGCATAGCATCTGTGATCAATTACTCACTCTAGCAGTAAACAAGACGCTCGCCCCTTCTGAGTGGCCCCTCAGAGCTGAAAGGGCTGAAGGGGGCTGAAGGGGGCTGATACCCCCCTCCTGGAGAAAATTTCTCCACACTCCTGTCCGTAGACAACTGCAGAATGTTACTGTTACGCTTTACTAGCCGATCATGGTTTATTTACAGAGGAATATTCCAGGCTTCAGGGGTAATTGGGGAGAGCTTCAGGGTGTTGCTCCCCCAGTTTTCCTCTGTCTGTGTCTGTTTGCAAGGTCAAAATTGCGCTCCGCTGTTTTCCACCTCATTTCGAGCTATATCTAATTCATTAATCTGATCCTTTTCCTGATGGGACTTGTAATGAAATTGTACTTCCTCATGTGCCATGGTTTACCACATTCTCAGGTCCTTGTCCATAATTCAGTAAATTACACAGCAGCCTTCATCTACTTGGAAAAGTGGTATACAGTCTGCTTTTTATATCTTTCTCCTTCTCGACCATTATCTGTTAATGATGTGGCATCTCTGGTTTCTTCCCTACCTCCTTCTATCCTTTTATTAGGAGATTTTAATGCTCATCATTTCCCCTGGGAAGAGTTTCACTGTGACTCCCATGGTGATCAATTACAGGTTCTTTTCTTTTCTCTTTCCCTCCATGTTTTAAATACAGGTACTCCCACTCATTTTGACCCTCTCACTCAAACTCTTTATTGCATGGATCTCTAAATTTGCTTCACCTCAGTTGCACTCGACTTCATCCTGATTTATATGACAGCAAACATTTTCTTACCCAACATATTCTCGACCTTCTCGCATACTACGTTGGCAGTTTGAACAGGCGATCTGGGCAGTTTTCAGTGAAGAACTGTCTCTAATGTCCTCAAATGCTTAACTTTTACAACTATTTTTCTCCTCCGTTTTAACCACAGCCTCCAGTACAGTCCATCAAACCTCTGGTAGGCACCCTCAGAAATACATGTCATAGGGATCTCCTACTTGTGTTCATAAATAACGTTTGAAACGTGCTGCATGTTACCGATATCATTACACTAGGAACACAGAGCAACTCCTTGATTTTAAGTGAGCGAGGGTGGTTGCCCGACGTATAATGCATATATTCATATTCATATAGTTTATTTGGACATGATACATAGTTGTACAAGGAATTATAGTAGTTGGGCGTACATGCCAAAAGCCCCTTGTATGCAGAGCATTATGGGCGGGCTTAGAGTTAACTTAAAATTAACAAGCAATGAGAGGTTCAGTGGTAAAAATTACCGTAAACAATTTACAATATAAAGTACAACTGAGTATTTGAAACAATGAAATTTGAACAATTCGATATTGAAGCATTATAGTTGTATAAATTTGTCACATTTCAGTGTATAACAAACAAGATGATCAATTTACTGTATGTTGTCTTGAAGTTTTAATTTTCAAGTAATTGGGAGAATTATTAGTAATGTTAAATATTGAGTGTTGATTAATTAGTCCTGGGCGAGTAAGTGGTTTTTTAGAAGAGTCTTAAATTAATTTTCAGGCCTGGTTACTTTAGTATGTTCTGGTAATGAATTCCAGATTTTGGGGCCCTTTATGTGCATAGAGTTTTTACACAGTGTGATATGGACACGGGGTACATCAAAAAGAGATCTGTGTCTTGTGTTGTGGTCGTGTGTCCTGTTAAGGTTGGTGAGGAGAAATTTGAGTGGAGAGTTTATGTTTGTGTGTATTGTTCTATGCATTTAGTAGGCACATGAATAAGTGTGGACGTTCTTTATGGTGAGCAAATTTAGATTTTTGAATAGAGGTGGAGTATGCTGTCGCGAGTGGGAATTTGTTATCATTCTGATTGCAACCATTTGTTGGGTTATTAGATGCCTTAGGTGATTTGAAGTTGTTGATCCTCATGAACAAATTCCATATGTGAGATAAGGGTAGATGAATGAATGATACAGTGCAAGGAGAGCTGATTGTGGAACATAGTACCGTATCTTTGATAGTATGCCTACTGTCTTAGAGATTTTCTTGGAAATTTGTTGTATGTGTGTCTGGAATTTGAGGCTACTGTCTAGGCGGATTCCTAGGAATTTTCCCTCTGTGAGTTTTGTGATGGGTGATCCATTTAGTGTTATGTTAAGTGGAACGTTTGCAGCTTTGGTTGAAATCTCCTGTTAGTAGTAGGTGGTCTTTGTTCATATGTGCATCAGTGCATGAAGCTAAATGCACTTGTGGGGATTATGTGTCTACCATCACTTCAGCTTCCTCTATGAATGCAGTTTGGAAACATTATAGAAACTGATTGGTAAGTACTTTCCAGACAAGGTTCCCGTTCTTAGGGCTGCCGGTGTCACTATTGCAACCCTCTTGAAGTTACCACAGAAACTGGAAATCATCTTGTCCGTATCTCTCAGGGGCTCCATATATGCCCCTCGTTTCTTTCCTTCAAGTCAGCCCTTATGATTCGAATACGTCTTTTTAATCTTGTTTGGTCGCAAGGGCTTCTTCCCCATCTGTGGAAAGCTGCCTTTGTGTTGCCTTTTCATAAACCGGGTACTTCGTGCTATGATGTCTCACACTACCGCCCCTTTGCTCTTACAATTGCAGTTTGCAAGTTGATGGAATGTCTAGTAAATAGATACTTTCATAAGGGCCGCTCTACTGTTGACCTCTTACTCCACTTAGATACCTAAGTTCGTAATGCCTTTGCTAGTAAGCACTCAGTTATCGCAGTCTTTTTTAATCTTGAAAAGGCATGAGACACTAAGTGGAGGTACAGCATCTTGACCCAGGCTCATTCCTTAGGCCTCGGGGCAATATGCCACTTTCCCTTAAAAGTTTCTTTTCTGAAAAACATTACCGTGTTTGGGTTAATAGTTTACTTTCTCCGGACTTTGTCCTAGCTGAGGGGTGTCCCTCAGGGATGTGTCCTCAGCATCATTCTTTTTCTACTAGCTAGAAATGATCTACGGCCTGTCCCGCAATTTTTTCTAAAATTGATCCCGCTCATCTTCGGGGATTACATTTGTGTCTAGGTGCTTTTCGCTCCTCCCCTATCGAGAGTCTGTATGTGGAGATGAAAGTTCCATCTTTGCATGATCAGCGTGATGTCAATTGTCTAAGATATTTTGTTCGCTGTCATGACCTTCAGGATCCTTCTATATACAGGATGGTAACGGACGTTAGAAGAGGTCCCTTATTTGATCGCCGCTACTGTTTACTCCATCCCTTTTCTCTTCGTATTCACTCTCTTGTCTTCTCTTCAATTGCCCCCCTTTTATATGTTCATCTGCCATCTAAACTTTCTCTTCATCCTCGGGAGGTACCGACAGTTGTCTATTCATGCCCACTGCCGTGCACGAAAGCAGGAATACCTACAGTTTCTTCTCGCTCCCTTTTCCTTAACCACTTCCGATCTTATTTTTATGCTGTTGCAGACTGCACTAATGGTTCAAAATCCTCTGACTGTGTAGGGTTTGTAGCAGTGTTCTCAGATAGTGTTGTGCAGGCTCATTTATCTCATCTAGCATTTTTACAGCTGAACTGTATGCAATTTTCATTACGATTATCGGCATTGCATCGAAATCTACCATAACATTTGTAATAGTTTCATACTTCCTTAGTGCTTTACAGTCAAAAAAAAAAAAAAAAAATATTCGCCTCATCCCCTGGTTCTTCGTATCCAACTTTGGTTGTGCCGCATCTCTACAGTAACAAAGAAATCGGTTTCTCCTGGGTCCCTGGTTATGTAGATGCTCAGGGCTATACACAAATAACCCGCACATAAAAGACAGAAGCTTACGACGACGTTTCGGTCCGACTTGGACCATTGACAAAGTCACACTAACAGAGGAGCAGAACGGCTATATATACATTTCCGGTCTTTCTAATCTCAACAATTCTCTCCGTCCCTTAGACATCAAGCTTACCTTCCGCCAGACTAACACTCTTCGCACTAATCTCGTTCATACCTCTCCTCCCTCTACAGATGTTCCTGGTGTCTACTCTATTTCTTGCTCCTCCTGTCCTCTTCAATACTTTGGAGAAACTGGTCGATCTCTTTCTGACAGACTTAGGGAGCACAAAAATAGTGTTAGGCTTGCCGACACTAACTATGCTCTTTTCTGTCACGTCAGAGATCATAGCCATCCTATTGACTGGTCTTCTGCTAAAACTGTCTTCCCTACTTCCAACTCGAACAGTCGCCGTTTAGTTGAATCCTCTCTTATACACAACTTTCCTTGTATGAACCTTAGTCCTGGCTTCGTCTCTGTAGATGCCTTCCTCTCCCACTACATTGTAAAATGCTCCAAACTTCAGAACACCCGTGACAACCTGAATCCTCATTTTTTCTTCTTCTTCTTTTTCTTCTTCCTCTTCCCCTTTCCTCTCTCCTTTTCTCCTCTGGGTTGTCTTTCTCTCTCCTGTCTCGTGTTTCTGTTCCTTCTTTATTTTATTTCACCACTTCCCCTTTCACGCACCTCGGTGCGCTTGCTCTCCCTCTGTGGGTTTCTAGCTCTCTTGCAGTGCTCCCCTTCCTTTGTATTTGACTGGCTCGTCTTCCTTATTTCCCACTTCTACCACTACCACTACCACTACCTCTTCTTCTTCTACTACATCTACTGATGAAATTAGACACATGTGCGGCGTCTGGTTGTCTTTATTGTGGACGTTTCGCCATCCAGTGGCTGGCTGGATGGCGAAACGTCTACGGTGGGGATGCCCGGGTGTTGTGCATGTGTCATTTCATCCTGTCGGTATTATATACAATTCTTGTACTACTACTACCACTACTACTACCACTACTACTACCTCTACCTCTTCCTGCCTATATATAGCCGTTCTGCTCCTCCTCTGTTAGTGTGACTTTGTCAATGGTCCAAGTCGGACCGAAACGTCGTCGTAAGCTTCTGTCTTTTATGTGCGGGTTATTTGTGTATCGTTCCAGTCACGGTATTGTGCCTTTTTGTTATTTATGGACCCCGCAGTTAAGCGTCATATTCTCTCCAACTTTTTTAATGTTCTTCCCTCTTTTAAACCCCTCTTTCGATCTTATGAGGCTGCTCTTATTGCTACCCGGCGTCGTAAGAATCAGCTTCGCTTCCTACGTGACTGTCTTGCTGAACAAGTTCTGCCACCTTCCTTCTCCCACTTCCTGAAAACCAACCCACTGGGCACTCCCTTTCCTGATCATGCCCGTCTCCTACTTCAACAGCTCATTCTTTCTACTAAATCACAGGTTGAAGATGCCTTCTTTACTCTCCGTCAACGTCAACGTGCTCTCTTTGCGGCTCTACCACAGGATCTCTGTAACCTTCTCTCTACCATTGCCTTTGACACTGCTCGCCTGAATGCGCAAATTCATTCTTCTAAACTACAAAACAAACTTCAACGTCTCATCTCAGCTAGCCCTTGGTCTAAATTCTCCCTCACTGACTGTGTTACTAATCTGTCTTCTGTCTCACTCTCTCAGTATGAGCTTGAACTTCTTGGTTTTGGTCTTTCCTTTGCCACTTCGCCTACTCCTCGCGCTGGTATTTCCCTGATTAGCTCTTTTGATTCCTTTCGTCAATCTCGCTTCCGTAATCTTCCTGACTTGTCCACTTTTCGTGGTGCTCTCCTTCCTGCTCTTGTTAGTCTGTTTTCCAAGAATCACCACCTTCCACGCCGTTACCAACTTGCCCTTTCTTCTCTTAAATCTAACACTAACATTGTCATACTATCTTCTGACAAAGGTAATTCGGTAGTTATCCTTGATCGCGAGGATTACCTCCGTAAAGCTGATGTCTTGCTCTCTGACTCACGCACCTACACTCCTCTCGTTTCCAACCCTCTTGATCGCATCAAGAGAACTTTCAACAAAAAAAAAAACTAAGGACTCTCTCCGACCTCTGTCCTCCTGACTTTGACCTTGTTCAACGGTTTCGTGTCATCTGTCCCTCTCTTCCCTATTTCTATGGCCTTCCCAAAACTCATAAACCTGATATTCCTCTTCGTCCTATCATATCCTCTAGAGGTTCTGTCTCTTATTCTCTTGCTTCTTGGCTGGCCAAAACCCTCACTCCCTTTCTTGGTACTTTTTCTCCTGCCCACCTCCGTCACTCTCAAGACTTCATTGAACGGGTTCGCTCTCTCCCAACCTGTAAGATGCTTAGTCTTGACGTTGAGTCCCTCTTCACCAATGTCCCTCTTGATGTTGTCCTTGATTTCCTTAGAGAGAAGGCCCACGAAGGGTTTCTTCATCTCCCTATCCCCACTGATGTCTTTCTTGATCTTATCCGCCTCTGTGTGGACTCTAACTCCTTTTCCTTCCAAGGTAAATATTATTCTCAAACCTTCGGTGTCGCTATGGGCTCTCCTCTCTCTCCTGTCCTTGCTAATCTTTACATGGAATACTTCGAGACTGTTCTTCTTCCTACCCTCGATGTGCAACCTTCACTCTGGCTCCGCTATGTGGATGACATCTTTGCTCTGTGGCCTCATGACTCCAGTCTCTTCCAACCTTTTCTTGAAGCTCTTAACAATCTTGCCCCTTCCATTAAGTTTAAAGCTGAATGGGAATCTAATTCCTTACTTCCTTTCCTTGATGTCCATGTCCACCGCTCAGATACAGGTTTTTCCTTTTCCGTTTACCGTAAACCTATGCACAGTGGCATGTACATTCACTACTTTTCCTATCATGCTTCCCCTGTCAAGAAAAGTGTTCTTATCTCCCTCTTTCTCCGTGCCCTCCGCATCTGTGATCCTCAGTTCCTTCCAGCAGAAATTTCCACTCTTTATAATTCGTTCTCCCGTCTTGGCTACCCTTCCCATTTCATAGACTCTGCCCTCTCACGTGCTAAACGCAATTTCTTCTCTCCCAAACTCTCTACTCATGGGAACTCTTCTATCCTCTGCCTTCCCTACATTTCCGGTCTTTCTAATCTCAACAATTCTCTCCGTCCCTTAGACATCAAGCTTACCTTCCGCCAGACTAACACTCTTCGCACTAATCTCGTTCATACCTCTCCTCCCTCTACAGATGTTCCTGGTGTCTACTCTATTTCTTGCTCCTCCTGTCCTCTTCAATACTTTGGAGAAACTGGTCGATCTCTTTCTGACAGACTTAGGGAGCACAAAAATAGTGTTAGGCTTGCCGACACTAACAATGCTCTTTTCTGTCACGTCAGAGATCATAGCCATCCTATTGACTGGTCTTCTGCTAAAACTGTCTTCCCTACTTCCAACTCGAACAGTCGCCGTTTAGTTGAATCCTCTCTTATACACAACTTTCCTTGTATGAACCTTAGTCCTGGCTTCGTCTCTGTAGATGCCTTCCTCTCCCACTACATTGTAAAATGCTCCAAACTTCAGAACACCCGTGACTTAACCTGAATCCTCATTTTTTCTTCTTCTTCTTTTTCTTCTTCCTCTTCCCCTTTCCTCTCTCCTTTTCTCCTCTGGGTTGTCTTTCTCTCTCCTGTCTCGTGTTTCTGTTCCTTCTTTATTTTATTTCACCACTTCCCCTTTCACGCACCTCGGTGCGCTTGCTCTCCCTCTGTGGGTTTCTAGCTCTCTTGCAGTGCTCCCCTTCCTTTGTATTTGACTGGCTCGTCTTCCTTATTTCCCACTTCTACCACTACCACTACCACTACCTCTTCTTCTTCTACTACATCTACTGATGAAATTAGACACATGTGCGGCGTCTGGTTGTCTTTATTGTGGACGTTTCGCCATCCAGTGGCTGGCTGGATGGCGAAACGTCTACGGTGGGGATGCCCGGGTGTTGTGCATGTGTCATTTCATCCTGTCGGTATTATATACAATTCTTGTACTACTACTACCACTACTACTACCACTACTACTACCTCTACCTCTTCCTGCCTATATATAGCCGTTCTGCTCCTCCTCTGTTAGTGTGACTTTGTCAATGGTCCAAGTCGGACCGAAACGTCGTCGTAAGCTTCTGTCTTTTATGTGCGGGTTATTTGTGTATCGTTCCAGTCACGGTATTGTGCCTTTTTGTTATTTATCTCAGGGCTATGCGCCGGTAGATTTGGCTTTGGGGTCAGGTGTACTTAATTAATTAACCTTGTGAACATTAAAATGGTATACCTTAGCGTTTCATATACAGGCATTTCATCCTAAGACTGTTTTGCTGTAATCTGTAGCCGCCTTCACAACCTTTGGTAAAAACATTGGTCTTATTTTATTCATAACAAATTATATTATATCAAGCTGAGTTCAGTTTTTTGGCTTCCTTCTAATCAATGACGCCGATGCACACACGTCTTAGCATCGGGGGTCGATGACCGATGCTAAGCATCGGGGGTCGATGACGGGCACACACATCGGTCGATGATCGATGTGTGTGCCCGTCTTGGCATCGGGCACACACGTCTCACTCATGAGTATATCATGGAGAGGCGCTCAGTTCCACTCTGTGAGAGTTGTCAGGTTCCACTTTCAGTTTGCCATATTTTGTTGGACTGTCTTCTTTACCAGCGAGTATGCAGAATTTGCCTCTGACGTCGTCACCGCACTAACACCCTTACTTTATCTTCCCTCCCACTTGACGGCCCCACCTTTGACACAGACTCCCTCTTTGACTTTTTGATAGCAATAGATTTATTAAACAAACTTGATGGTACTTCCTTTAGCACTTTTCACAGCACTTTTAGCTCTTCTGTTATCCTCTCCACTGTCAATAGTTTATAATGAAGCAAGCGCACCCTACCCTGCAGCGCCGTATGACCCTTGTGGGTTTAGAGCTTAGTTTTGCTTATAATAATTCTAATCTGAATCACTGGAGTTTTGAAAAGAAGAATGGGTTAAACGAACATGAGGCAAACGACGGGTTGAGCACAATTAAGACTGAGAGACCTAAAATAGCAACAACAGTGATACATAAGCCACATTTTACAAGCAATCGACCGAAACAAGAATTTGAGGGCAGCAGCATAGCAGTGGCTGAGATTAAATAAAAACAACATGGAGGAGACACAGGGTTAAAGCGAAGGTATTTATCATGTGTGATTTCAACCATAAAGATATAAATTAAAAGAATAGAGAACAACACAAGAAACCTGATATATTATTAATATACAATGTTAATGAACCATTCAGATGTAAGTACGTTAAAGACATGACATGAGAGAGCGGACGGGTGGAGGAAATAAGACTGGGAGTACATCTAACATAGACGAAACAGAATATGAGAACCCGCTGGGTGATAACTACCTTGCAGTACTGAAATTCGAAGGATTTCTGGAACCTTAAAGAGAGACTGAGAAACCAGACAATTGAAGAGGAAACATCGAAGAGTTGAGAGAATTACTAAATGAAGTACACTGGGAAGGGAAACTGGAAAAATGTCAGTGGATGAAATGATGGAGTACCTTTACAAAAGACCTGAAAGGCAAAGGAGAACTTCATAGACAGAAGAAGAAGGAAAAACAGTAAAAACAAAAAGAGGTCATGGCTCAACAAAACATGCAGAGGCAATAATAAGCAGCACAAGAGCCTAGAAAAACTATAGATAACGATGAAGAACTGACTAGAACAGAAATGTGAGGAAAGAGCCAGAACCGGCAATGCATGGTAAGGCGAGAAGCTGAGTAACAATTCGAGAATGAGTTACTAAGTAAAGGCTAAGACTGAACCAATTATATCCCCAGACAAAAAAGACGACAATAGAAGACCAGGTAATTCATTTGAAGAAGGAAGGAGAAGGAAGTTTGAGAAATGTTGAGCAAACTCTTTCTGAAGGTTTTCTCTTTGAAAACAAAGGCAATCCCAGAAACTAAACACAATAGAACAAGAGGTAAACCAAAGTTTTGTTTGTGGTGATACTCAAAGTCATCAGACCTGACACGGTGTCACAAAGGATTCAGCGAGACGGAGAAGAAGCATATTACGAACCACTAAGATATACAAGAAGTCAATGGACATGGGACAGTTGCCTGAGATCTTGATGACAGTACATATAGTACCTTCTTAAGAAAGGAAATGGGTAGGAAGCTTTGAAATATAAGCCAGTTTCACTGATATGCGGTCTTTCCAAGGAATGGAGCCGAAAACGTAAAAAGAGGTATAGAGCTTCTAGAGAAGTTGTTTCATAAGCAATATCCTATACGGGTTCGGAGATAGCAAATCTTGCCTTACGAGCCTGCTGGAATTCTATGAAGTAACGGAAGTGCGACACAAGAAAGAGGGACGCACGGAATGCATTTTCTTAATGAGCATAAGAGATTGTGACAAAAATCTGATGTGTAGTCAGGAATAACAAGGATCATAATCCGTTGTACTAAGATTACTTTAAGGCAAGTAAACAAACAGTGTTTCCCCAGGAAGAGATGTCGGAATAGGGAAGAACATAAATCAGGGTTCCGCAATAATTGGTGTTAGGAGGAAAAATGTATTTGTTTTTTTGTGAATGACATACCATAGGGAATTGAATGAGATGTATCCCTCTTTGCTAATGATATAAACCTGAAACGGAGAATACAAACAGATGAGAACCTGGAAATGCTGCAAAATGATCGACAAAAAAGTGGTTGCTTGAATTATACTCTACAAAATGCAACGTTATGAATATTGGGGAAGAGGCCTAAAGACCGATCACGTCATATAGAATCTGAGAACAGAGGTTGCAGACCTCGCTCAAAGAGAAAGACTTATAAGTGAGCATAGTGCTCAGCATATCTCCCACATTAACCAGACATTATCTGTAGCCAGTGCTCATCTCGCTAGTCAAAGGAATTTCAAAAAGAGTAGTTCCTGGCTCATTGTACAACTGGCTAATTCCAAAGCAAAGAAGAAACATTAATGGAATAAATTTTAACAACATTAGAAGACAGAAAGATTGTCGCCGAAACGGCTAGTGTGTTGTGCATCTCATATCTATCCTGCGGACGGTAGCGCAAGAGCATATAGATACTCACAGGCCTTGAAACTAGACCTCAAAAGGGTTTACAGGAGTTCATCTGGATTTATATCTACAGTTCATTTATCTGTTGCAGCAAATTCAGGAAATTTGCTTAATATATCTGGTGTCATATTATCATTATTCAGATATCTTGACAGATTACATTGATTATTATTCTGTATATCTCTATATTTTTCAGTAAGTGGATAACTAAGCATATAGCGTTCAAGAGAGTGATCATCTGCGTGTCTTCCAAACTGCCAGCGGTAATATCTGCATTCCTATAACATTGAGTTTCATTGTTTATTTTCTAATATTATTCTTTATGCTAGACACAGATACACCAAAGTCATACTCTTCATTTTCCTTCAGTATGCTTTTCTTGGCTAATGCATAAAACTTCATCATAAAGATTAGAGTTTGAAATTTTGCCACCGAAGTGGCTAGTTTATTATTGTGCACCCCATAACCATCCTGTGGACGGTAGCGCAAGAGCTTATGGATACACAAAAGGCTTAGGAACTAGGCCCCAAAAGGGTTAACAGGTGTACATTTGGATTTATATCTACAGTTCACATATTGGTTACAAGCGAATTCAGGAAATTTGCTTAGTATATCTAGTATCTCATTTTCATTAATAAGATATTTCGACATGTCACATAGGATATTATACTGTCTATTTATATATTCTCAAAAAAAAAAGGATAATGCCACACCACATAATTTGCATGTAGTTTGATCATCATCTGTGTCTCCTAAACTGCCAGAAGTACTTGTAACTAAGCCTAAGGCTGGCCACTACATCAGTCAGTCTTTTCACATTGCAAGTTGCTCCAAAAACATACTCATCTACGTTCATGTTATCATAGTGAGTTATACATGTACTCAGACTTCTAATTGCTTTCCCGTAACATTAATTTTTATTATTTACTTCTTTCCTAATATTATTCGTAATGCTAGATACAGATACACCAAAGTTATATTCTACGTGTTCCTTCAGGGTGCTCTTCTTGGTTAACATATTAACGTTATCATAAAGAAGTAATCCAGTGTGTGATGGGATCCATAGCAATTACACATTACTCACGAAATCGTAATGACACGATTGCAAACCAACCATACCCCGGCCGGGATTGAACCCGCGGTCAGAGAGTCTCAAAACTCCAGCCCGTCGCGTTAGCCACTAGACCAGCTAGCTAACCTTCCTATGGTGTAGAAATATACCTAATTGGACGAATATTATTGTGGCTAGCTGGTCTAGTGGCTAACGCGACGGGCTGGAGTTTTGACACTCTCTGACCGCGGGTTCAATCCCGGCCGGGGTATGGTTGGTTTCAATTACACATTAATTCCTTTTTATCGTATCTTTTAGAATCTATACCTGGCTTCTCCAATGAGCATGCTGATGGAGTCATTATATGAGTCAAGATCCTTCAATGATGACATAGAATCAGTAATGATGATAGACACAAGCTCAGTGTCATAAGGACATGTAATAACATAAGAAGGAACACTGCAGTAGGCCTACTGGCCCAGGCGAAACAGGTCCATGTTTCCCCCCCCCCTCCGGATTAGCCCAATGACCCACCTAGTCAGGTCACTTTCACTTAAGGAAGGAGAAAGACATCAGACCTAGTAGCCCAAACTAGTCAGGCCCAACTCACACCCACCCACATCCACCCATGTATTTATCATCCACAACTCTGTTACCAAACCAGTGCTTTCCTATATCCTTCCTGAATCTGAATTTTTCCAACTTGAAACCATTGTTGCGAGTCCTGTCTTGGCTGGAAATTTTCAGCACGCTATTTACAACCCATTTATGTATTCCTGTTTTCCATTTATACACCTCGATCATATCCCCCCTAATTCTACGCCTTTCGAGAGAGTGCAGATTCAGGGCCCACAGTCTATCCTCATAGGGAAGATTTCTGATACATGGGATCAACTTTGTCATCCTCCTCTGTACGTTTTCCAGAGCATTTATATCCATTCTGTAATACGGTGACCAAAACTGTGCAGCATAATCTAAATATATTATACTTTATATTTCTAAATATATTATATTTTGTATAATTTAAATATATTATATTTTATATAATCTAAACATATTATATTTTATATTATTTATATTTCTAGGTATGAAGCCAAGGATTCTGTTAGCTTTATTGCGAGCACTAATGCACTGTTGTCTTGGTTTTAAATTACTGCTAATCGGATCTCCTAAATCCTTTTCGCAGTCAGTAGTATCAAGATCAATATACATTATTTAGTTTATATGTGGCATGGTTATTTACCTGTCCAACATTTAGAACTTTGCATTTGTCTATATTAAACTGCATCTGCCACTTCTCCGACCATTGCATCAGTCTATTCAAATCATCCTGGAATGCTCTAGTGTCCTCATTAGAATGAGCTGGCCTGCCTGTTTTTGTGTCATTAGCAAATTTGCTTATGTCGCTATTTATTCCCTCAGCTATGTGGATGTAGATTGTGTACATCAACGGGCCCAACACTGACGCCTGAGGAACACCACTTGTGACGTGCCCCCATTCTGATTTTTCCCCATTTATGGAAACTCTCTACTGCCTAATTGTCAGCCATGCCTCTGCCCAGGAAAAAAAATTCTACTATTATTCCGTGTGCCTTAAGTTTCCCCCAAAAGCTTTTGATTTGGAACGCTATCAAAATCCTTACTGAAGTCCATATACACAACATCATATTCATTACCATGATCTGCTTCCTCAAACACTTCAGTGAAAAAAATTAGTAAATTCGTAAGACAGGAACGCCCATTTGTAAAACCGTGTTGAGATTCATTAATCAATTTATGCCTATCAAGATGGCTACGAATTGCTTCGGCAATTATTGATTCCATAAATTTTCCCACTATGGAGGTAAGGCTTACTGGTCGATAGTTCTAAGCTAAGGACCTGTCACATGCCTTGTAAATAGGTATTACATTTGCCATTTTCCACTTATCAGGCACTATGCCAATTTGTAGTGATATGTTTAAAGAGTAGCCAAAGGTATGCTAAGTTCCTCTTTACATTCATTTAAAACCCTTGCAAACAGTTCATCAGGGCCTGGGGTTTAGTTAGGTTTTAATTTCTCTATTTGTCTGAGGACCATGTCACTAGTTACCGCAATCGTGCATAGTTTATTAACGTCCTGTTCTACATAATCTATTATTTCAGGAATTTCGCTAGTATTTTCCTGGGTAAAAACTGAGAGGAAGTAAGTATTGAAAATTTCCCACATATCCTTATCACTGTTAGTGATCTGACCCGAGTTACTCTTAAGTGGGCCTATCTTGTCCTTAATCTTACTTCTGTATACCTGAAACAACCCTTTCCGGTTAGTCTTCGAATCCCTTGCGACCTTAGCCTCATAATCCCTTTTTGCTTTATCGCCATTGGGATTGCAAACAGTTCAGTTTGCAGTGTAGACGCCCAGTTGTTAATTCTGACCAAATCAACAAATTTATTATCGTTCTGAACTAGTGAGGCGCCAACAAGAGCAGATGCAGCCCTACCAGAAGACTCCTGTTTAGATCCATCAGTGTATATAACTTGTGGTAACTTATTAATACCAGCTAGGTGATAAATTTCTTCTTGAGCAGTTGCTTTAACAAGTGATTTAAGGAAGGTATTACTAGCAATAATCTTCCTGGGAGGGGCTTACAGGCATGTGATATTAAATGAACACATCTTCCATGGAGGGGTTAAATGCTCTTGTTGTCTAGAGTGACACAGTTCATGCAGTTTATAAAACTTAGTGTAATTGCAGGTTTTCGCAATCCATTTAGATGTGTGTGTATTTCTAAACATTTAGTAAGATTCATAGTAACAGCGTTTGGTTCATTTCTTAACATTTTAATTCCGAGTACACTGTTAATCTCAATAATCCTATCACTGACTTTAGAAATACCAAGCTCCTTCCTAATATTAAGAACCTTTGTAGATTTGGGACAGCCAGGAATAATTCTGAGAGCTTCATTTTGCATTAACCTCAAGGGTTGGAGAGAACTTTTTCTAGCTAATATCAACATGGGAGGAGCATAATTAATTAAGGGCCTAACATAAGCTATGTACATTAGGGAGCATTGAATTTTTGGTCAAAGCTGCACTCTTCAGGCACTGAATTCAAAATGTATATCTTAGATTCAGTGCCAAAACATGAAATTGATTGGTTGAGGTTTAGCCTACAGCATTTACGAGTGAAATTTTTGAATATGTGTCTATTATTGAGTGGCGCAGCACAGTGTTTTATGTACTGTATCTCTGTACTCTGCAGTATAAATAAACATTAACTAACTTTCTCAGTGGTTATTCTGGAGCTACTATTGCTACTGGCACCTTAATTATCATCAAGGACGACAAAGGTTAAGTTATTGGACCAATGAAGCTACGAGATGCCAGCCACAAATACCGAATAGAGAGGCAAGAAAATGAACTAGCAAACTTGGAAAATATCACATCACTGTATTTTGATGGCAAGAAGACCTCCACTCGTGTAATGACCAAGAATGAGAAGACCAACAAATGGAGTCCAAAGACAGTGGTAAATGATCATTACATCATGGTGGAGCCCGGCACAGAATATCTCATCATATGTGACTCCCAAGTCAGGCCATGGAAAGGAGATTGCCAAGACTATCTATACATTTCTGGTGGAGCAGAAACTAACTCGCCAACCTGTTGTACATGTTGGTAGTGACAGAACCAACATAAATGTTGGAGCTGGCAATGGAGCCATTCATCATCTTGAAGTGTTGCTTGGTCATCCGGTCTGTTATTTCATCTGTCAGCTTTATGGTAATGATCTGCCATTCTGGGCTGTTTTCTACCACTATGACGGTAAGCCAAGTGGTCCTGAGCATTGGAGAGGTCCCATTGGCACGCAAATCAAGGATTCTCTGTCTGAGCTGGCAATTCTTGCTTTCCAGCCAGTCAGTTTCACTGATTTCCCTGCTCTGAATGGCAAGGGGATAGAGGATCTGTCCTGGGACCAGATTTGCAAAAGATTTGCAAAAAGATTTGCAAAAGAGTGATCGCAGGTGTGGTTGATGAAGACTTGGCTGCTTTGGAACCAGGTCCTTGGGCTGTATGTGGCAACATCAAGACCCAGTCAGGAGCTGAAAGAGTCGTCATTATGATTTTAAAGTTCAGTGCTCCAATGTGGTTCCACATCAAGCTCCACCCTTATTCACACACGGTCCAAAGAACGTCTTCCAGTCACTGCAATTTATGACACATCTGAAAAGTTAAGAAAAGAAGATAGTGAAGACGACTGTCCAAAGAAATTCCGACTTTGCTCACACAGGTCAGCTGCTTCTTGGTATGTGAGCTGATGAAGACATGACTGTGAGAGACAAAGCTGTTTCAATGATAAGAAAAATTAGAGAAGAGAATCAGCAGACAGAAGAAACTACTGAGAGCTCTGATGAGAATGGAGAAGATTCTGCTGATGGGGACTCGCTAATCTACACTGATGATGAGGATAGCAGTGAATACGAAGAGAATGATAATGTGGCTCCTATTGTCAACTCAAGAAAAGTAGTGATCCAAACTAAAGTGGCAAGCAAAGAACTATCATTCCATGATTGACTGGAAGACAGAACACAAAACTGAGCCTCATTTCATTACTTCTCTATCAGATCAACAGGTTCTGAAAATTATTGAGACTTCACTGGAGGTGCCCAAGTGGCCAAACAACACTCAAACTGCTGAGGGATAAAACTGATGACTGAAGTTTGCACTGAAGTGACTGGACAGAAGGCAAGAGATGGATATATCAGACAAAGAATATCTTCCAGGAAAGTGATGCCCAAGTTCCATACCGTTTGATTATACAATCTTCACGAGCAAAAAATTATATGAACCATGTACACTTGATTATTATACTGACAACCAATAATTCATAACTAATTGCTTTTATTGGTGTATAATTTGACGAAAAGTCGATCGCGATGCTGCAGGGTAAATGGGCATGAAATGGTTTGAAATTTTGCACAGAAGTTTGTTGTGACCATATAAATAATGCCTGAAAAGTGCAGCTTGCGTATCTATTTTTTTCAGTGCTCACTAAATTGTACATCATTCTCACGATTCTCACATTAGCACCATAGTTGGGGTTGTAACCAGCAACAGTTTTGAGAGCATTTAGCCTATCTTTGCATTTATTGTTTAGTTGTGGAATGGTGGATTTATTAAAGGGTACATCTACACCAAGGTATCTATAAGATTTAACGTAGCTAATGTTTTCACCCTGTAAATAGATGTGCGGGGGCTGTCGTTTGCTTGTTAATATCTATGCTGTAGAGGAAGATATTATGAGGCGTAATCGATTACAAATTGTTTGAACTTCATTAAGAATGACATTCATCTTCTTATGACCTATCGTATGGATCATGATGTCATCAGCATAGCTTAGAGTAAGATGTCTAGGTGAGGCAGGTAGAGCATTTAGGAGAACATTAATCAGATCATTAAATAGCTTGGGACTAAGGAACTCCCTGCTGTGCACCTAGGAACATTTCTTTAGACTCGCTTCTTAAGCCTTGATGGAAGACAGAGGATACTCTAATAGATAAGTATCCTATTATCCAGCAAAGTAGGATACCACCATTGTTCATTTTCGATAGTTCATGTTCACGGTTCTGTTTGCGTTGTCAAATGCAGATTTTATATCAAGATATGTGGTAAAACTAGTAGAGTTGCGTGCAGTGAGAAAGTTGTCAGGTCTAAGGGAGGGATCCCAATCATACGTAGCATCTTGTCTACAAGAGAAATGGGCAATGAATGGATGTCTAGGGCAATTGGCATAAATTGCTGGCTAAACATGTACTGCAAGGAACTTGCAATCTCATTCACTGATAACTGGGACAAATTCTATGGCAAGCATGATATGTATTAAAGGGATGGGGTTCATCTCTCTGGGTTGGAGTAGTTGCATTAGCCACTTCGATTCAGGGGGGTCATTGATGACTTGTCACGGAATTTAAACTGATAGATTATAGAGGTATGGATCTTTGTAGGAAACAATCAGGCTGCAGTATTAGGGATGAAAACATCGGATATGACCAGGATACCTCAGGGATATGTTTAAAAGAAAATATTCAAAATAAAGTTGCTAGTAAAGGCAAAGCAACTGCTCAACAAACAGAGAGAGATAGTAGAGGGCAACGAGTGACTAGCTCCCTAAAGGTTTACTATACAAATAGTAGGAATCTAAGAAATAAGATAGATGAGCTAAGATTGCTTGCAACTGCAGGTAATATAGATATTATTGCTATAATAGAGACCTGGTTCAATTTGAAAGATAGAGAAATGCCTTCTGAATGCAGCATACAGGGTTTTAAATTATTCCACACGGATAGGGTCAACAGGAATGGTGGTGGAGTGGCGATATATGTCAGAGATAATTTAAATTGTTGTGTTAGACAATCCGTAAGATTAGAAACATCGGATACAGAATCTGTTTGGCTACAGTTTCTCGAGGGTCATGAAAGGTTAATTCTGAGTGTGATTTTTAGGCCCCCAAACCTTGACAGAGAGTGCAGTAAGCTGCTATGGGACGAAATTCATAAGGCATCTAGATATGAAAATGTTGTGTTAATGGGAGATTTTAATTTTAGACAAATTGATTGGAACAATGTGACAGGAAATCTTGAGTCTAGTGACTTTCTTGAAACGGTTCAAGACAGCTTTTTAAAACAGTTTGTGACAGAACCAACTAGCTTGATTTTGTTCTTGCCAACAAAGAATCACTAGTTAATAATCTTGAGGTTAATGATGAGTTGGGAAAAGTGATCACAAATCATTAAGTTTCAATTTATCATGGAATTACCCAGATAACTGCAATCAAGTCGCTGTCCCAGATTTTCGCTCAGTTGGGACGACCTTACTATGTGTCAAGTATGTAGACTTGGTTGCCAATATGAAGCATTTCACAGCATAGTTCTAGTTGCCCAGACGACTTTTGTCCCGAGTAGGGAAATTAGATTTAACAAAAATGATCCCAAATGGATAAACAATAGATGAAAACATCTCATTGGTCAAAAGAGAGGTATATATAGGCGTACCAAATGGAGGGAAGCGCAGTTAAGAAATCAATATATTCAATTAAAGAGAGAAATTAAAAAAAAAAGGAATAAGAAAAGCAAAAAGAGAACATGAGGCTAAAGTCGCAAGGGATTCGAAGACTAACCCAAAAGGGTTCTTTCATGTATTCAGAAGTAAGATTAGGGACAAAATTGGCCTACTTAAGAGTAACTCAGGTCAGGTCACTGACAGTGATAAGGAAATGTGTGAACTTTTCAATACCTACTTCCTCTCAGTTTTTACTCAGGAAGATAGTAACGAAATTCCAGAAATAATAAATTACGTAGAACAGGACAATAATAAACTGTGCACGATTAGGGTAACTAGTGACATGGTTCTCGGACAAATAGAGAAATTAAAACCTAACAAATCCCCAGGTCCTGATGAACTGTTTGCCAGGGTTTTAAAGGAAAGTAAAGAGGAACTTAGCATACCTATGGCTAGTTTTTTCAATATATCACTACAAACTGGCAGACAAGTGGAAAATAGCAAGTGTAATACCTATTTACAAGGCAGGTGACAGGCCCTTAGCTTCGAACTATAGACCAATAAGCCTTACCTCCATAGTGGGAAAATTTATGGAATCAATAATTGCCGAAGCAATTCGTAGCCATCTTCAAAGGCATAAATTGATTAATGAACTCAGCATGGTTTTACAAAGGGGCGTTCCTGTCTTACGAATTTACTAACTTTCTTCACTAAGGTATTTGAGGAGGTAGATCATGGTAATGAATATGATATTGTGTTTATGGACTTCAGTAAGGCTTTTGACAGGGTCCCACATCAGAAACTATTGAGAAAACTTAAGGCACACGGAATAGAGAATTTTTTTTCTGGGCAGAGGCATGGTTGACAAATAGGCAGCAGAGAGTTTGCATATATGGGGAGGAATCAGAATGGGGGCACGTTACAAGCGGTGTTCCACAGGGGTCAGTGTTGGGCCCCTTGTTCACAATCTACTTAAATAGCGACATAAGCAAATTTGCTGATGACACCAAAATAGGCCATCCAGTTCATTCTAATGAAGATATTAGAGCACTCCAGGATGATTTAAATAGACTGATGCGGTGGTTGGAGAAGTGGCAGATACAGTTTAATATAGACAAATGCAAAGTTCTAAATGTTGGACAGCAAAATAACCATTCCACATATAAACTAAATAATGTAGATCTTAATATTACTGATTGCAAAAAAGGATTTACGAGTTCTGGTTAGCAGTAATCTGAAACCAAGACAACAGTGCGTTAGTGTTCACAATAAAGCCAACAGAATCCTTGGCTTCATAGCATGTATAAATAATAGAAGCCCTCAGGTTGTTCTTCAACTGGTTAGGCCTCATTTAGATTATGTTGCACAATAGCTATAAATGCACTGGAAAACGTACAACGGACGGATGGCAAAATTGATCGCATGTATCAGGAATATTCCCTTTGAGGATAGACTGAGAGCCCTGAATCTGCAGTCTCTAGAAAGGCGTAGAATTAGGGAGGATATGACTGAGGTGTATAAATGGAAAACAAGAATTAAT
>NC_091306.1:50218634-50259471 GCF_038502225.1 Cherax quadricarinatus
TATAAGTGAGTACATATCCAGACTCACACATACACTCCCCCCCCTCACCACCGACATCTCACTACTTCCCCTGATCCCTCCCCTCCCTCGTTCACCCTCCCCTCCCCCGTTCACCCTCCCCCTCCCCACCCCTCCCCACTCCTCTCCCACATAGCCACAGTTCCTCCACTACCTCCCCCCCACACTCTGACATACACACTACTAACCTAACATACAGAACTACATAGGTTTCCCACTCTGAGGCAATCAGGATAAAACAAAAATGGGTTGCCAGAGAGCAACAAGAAAAACCAAGGGACAGGAGGAGGAAGCTGCAAAGGAAGATTGGGCAGCAGAGCTCATAAAAAGGGATCATGAATGGGAAAAGAAACTAGAAGAACTTAGCATGAGAATGGAAGAGAGGATAGATATGGAAAGCAGGAAGTGGGAGGTGCATGTCAAAGCAGCAGAGGCTAGGATACAGAGTTTAGAAGAGGAACTGAAAAATCTGAAACAGCCTAAAGAACTAAAGAACATTTTGGGATTGACAACAGAGACTGCTACCTCAGCCACAAATAAGGGGACTGTAGGGAAAGAAGGGGCACAACTGCATGGAGAAGCTCTATCAGAGGAGACTGTAGTAAATGAAAGAGCTAAGCTTTATGTGGAGGCCCTAACAGACAACAACAGAGCCCAAGGAAAGCCGAGAAGGGAAAATGACAGGCCACTGAGCCCAAGTACATTAGCCAGTGAAACTGAAGAAAGGAAAGCTGCAGTGGAGGAAACCAAATTAAATGAGGGGATACACAGGGATATGCAGTGGGAGAATGAAAGGGTGAGGTCAGTCTTTGTGTATGGGCTCCAGGAAGTTGAAGGGGAAACATATGAAGCAAGAAAACAAGGGGAAAAAAAAGCAATTGAAAGCATCATGAAAGCAATAGGAGAAGACGACATGACCCAGCTGGAAAATTTTCGGAGAATAGGGGGGTTTGTAAAAAAAAGAACCCGGCCAGTGAAAGTGACCTTCAAGGCAGAAGCGACTCGGACCAGGATCCTGCAGGAGAAAGCACGATTAAGGGACATGCCGGCATACAGGAAGGTGTATCTCGACCGCGACAGAACACAAGAAGAAAGGCAGAAACTGAGAGAGATGGTACAAAGGCGAAAGGAGGAAAGAGAGGGGATGGAGAAGACAGACAGGAGATCCCAGACCCAGGAAGAAGATCAAATACAGCCTCCCTCACAACTTCCTATAGAAGCCTCCCAACCAGGTCAACCCCAGTGCAACCAAACACTCTAAATCAAAACACCCATGCCACATCCAATGCCCCCACCCACTACATTACAAACTCCACCCCCACAGCAACAACCCATAGTTCCTTACCAGGTCTCCCACTTCCCCAACCCCAATATACCTCCCAGACCACAGTCTTAGAAAAGAAGTTGAAGGTGTGGTATACAAATGCAGATGGAATAACAAACAAGTATGAGGAGTGGCACGAAAGAATCAAGGAGACATCCCCAGACATAATAGCACTCACAGAAACAAAACTCACCAGAATAATAACAGATTCAATCTTTCCATCCGGATATCAAATCCTCAGGAAAGACAGAGGGAGGAGAGGGGGAGGAGGAGTTGCACTGCTCATTAAAAACCAGTGGGGTTTTGAGAAAATGGAAGGAATGGATGGCACGGGCGAAAGGGACTACTTAGTAGGAACAATCCAGTCTGAGGGACATAAGGTGATAATTGCAGTAATGTACAACCCACCACAGAACTGCAGGAGGCCAAGAGAAGAATACGATGAGAGCAACAGAGCAATGATCGACACACTAGCCGAGGTGGCCAGGAGAGCACACATGGGGGGAGCAAAGTTACTAGTTATGGGTGATTTCAATCACAAGGAGATTGACTGGGAAAACCTGGAGCCCCATGGGGGTCCCGAAACATGGAGAGCCAAGATGATGGATGTGGTACTGGAAAACCTCATGCATCAACATGTTAGAGACACTACCAGAGAGAGAGGAGAGGATGAACCAGCAAGGCTGGACCTTGTATTCACCATGAGTAGTTCGGACATCGAGGGTATCATGTATGAAAGGCCCCTGGGAGCTAGTGATCATGTGGTTCTGTGCTTCGACTACATAGTTGAGCTCCAAGTGGAGAGAGTAGCAGGAATAGGCTGGGAAAAACCAAACTACAAAAGGGGGAACTACTCAGGCATGAGGAACTTCCTTCAAGACATTCAGTGGGAGAGGGAACTGACAGGAAAACCAGTACAAGAAATGATGGACTATGTAGCAACAAAATGCAAGGAGGCAGAGGAGAGGTTTGTTCCCAAGGGAAACAGAAATAATGGGAAGAACAGAACGAGTCCTTGGTTCACCCAAAGGTGTAGGGAGGCAAAAACTAGGTGTACTAGAGAATGGAAAAGGTACAGAAGACAGAGAACTCAGGAAAATAAAGAAATCAGCCGAAGAGCCAGAAACGAATATGCACAGATAAGAAGGGAGGCTCAGAGACAATATGAAAATGACATAGCATCAAAAGTAAAGACTGACCCGAAGCTGTTGTACAGCCACATCAGGAGGAAAACAACAGTCAAGGACCAGGTAATCAGACTGAGGAAGGGTGATGGGGAATTCACAAGAAACGACCGAGAGGTTTGTCAGGAGCTCAACACAAGATTTAAAGAGGTATTTACAGTGGAAACCAGTAGGACTCCAAGAAATCAGAACTGGGGGGCACACCAGCAAGTGCTGGATGAGGTACATATAACCAAGGAGGAGGTGAAGAAGCTGCTATGCGAACTTGACACCTCAAAGGCGGTGGGACCAGACAACATCTCTCCATGGGTCCTTAAAGAGGGAGCAGAGATATTGTGTGAGCCATTAACAAAGATCTTCAACACATCATTTGAAACTGGGCAACTCCCTGAGGTATGGAAAATGGCAAATGTAGTCCCAATTTTTAAAAAGGGAGACAGACATGAGGCACTAAACTACAGACCTGTATCACTAACGTGTATAGTATGCAAGGTCATGGAGAAGATCATCAGGAGGAGAGTGGGGGAGCACCTGGAAAGAAACAAGTGTATAATTGACAACCAGCACGGTTTCAGGGAAGGAAAATCCTGTGTCGCAAACTTGCTAGAGTTTTATGACAAGGTGACAGAAGTAAGACAAGAGAGAGAGGGGTGGATCGACTGCATATTTTTGGACTGCAAGAAGGCCTTCGACACAGTTCCTCACAAGAGGTTACTGCAAAAGCTAGAGGATCAGGCACACATAACAGGAAAGGCACTGCAATGGATCAGAGAATATCTGACAGGGAGGCAACAACGAGTCATGGTACGCGACGAGGTGTCAGAGTGGGCGCCTGTGACAAGCGGGGTTCCACAGGGGTCAGTCCTAGGACCTGTTCTGTTCTTGGTATATGTGAACGACATAACGGAAGGGATAGACTCAGAAGTGTCCTTGTTTGCAGATGATGCGAAGTTAATGAGAAGAATCAAATCGGACGAGGATCAGGCAGGACTACAAAGAGACCTGGACAGGCTACAAGCCTGGTCCAGCAACTGGCTCCTTGAATTTAACCCTGCCAAATGCAAAGTCATGAAGATTGGGGAAGGGCAAAGAAGACCGCAGACACAATATAGTTTAGATGGCCAAAGACTGCAAACCTCACTCAAGGAAAAAGATCTGGGGGTGAGTATAACACCGAGCATATCTCCTGAGGCACACATCAATCAGATAACTGCTGCAGCATACGGGCGCCTGGCAAACCTACGGATAGCGTTCCGATACCTCAGTAAGGATTCGTTTAAGACTCTGTATACCATCTACGTCAGGCCCATACTGGAGTATGCAGCACCAGTTTGGAATCCACACCTAGTCAAGCACGTCAAGAAATTAGAGAAAGTGCAAAGGTTTGCAACAAGACTAGTCCCAGAGCTACGGGGATTGTCCTACGAAGAAAGGTTGAGGGAAATCGGCCTGACGACACTGGAGGACAGGAGGGTCAGGGGAGACATGATAACGACATATAAAATACTGCACGGAATAGACAAGGTGGACAAAGACGGGATGTTCCAGAGATGGGACACAGACACAAGAGGTCACAATTGGAAGTTGAAGACTCAGATGAATCAAAGGGATGTTAGGAAGTATTTCTTCAGTCATAGAGTAGTCAGGCCATGGAATAGCCTAGAAAGTGATGTAGTGGAGGCAGGAACCATACATAGTTTTAAGGCGAGGTATGATAGAGCTCATGGGGCAGGGAGAGAGAGGACCTAGTAGCAATCAGCGAAGAGGCGGGGCCAGGAGCTGTGAATCGACCCCTGCAACCACAAATAGGTGAGTACACAGACAGACACAGACACACACACACACACACACACACACACACACACACACACACACACATACACATTCTCGAATATAACTCCGCTAAATGCAAAGTAATGAAGATCGGGGTAGGGCAAACGAGACCGCAGACAGAGAATAGGCTGGGTGGCCGAAGACTGCAAGCCTCACTCAATGAAAAGGATCTTTGGATGAGTATAATACCTGAGATAACAAAAAAAGGCACAATACCGTGACTGGAACGATACACAAATAACCCGCACATAAAAGAGAGAAGCTTACGACGACGTTTCGGTCCGAATTGGACCATTTACAAAGTCACAGTGTGATTTTGTAAATGGTCCAAGTCGGACCGAAACGTCGTCGTAAGCTTCTCTCTTTTATGTGCGGGTTATTTGTGTATAATACCTGAGGTGCACATCATCCAGATAACTGCTGCAGCATATGGGTGCCTGGCCAACCTGAGAATAGCGTTCCGATACCTCAGTAAGGAATCGTTCAAGACTCTGTACACCGTGTACGTCAGGCCAGTACTGGAGTATGCAGCACTAGTTTGGAATCCACCCCTTGTCAAGCACGTCAAAAAATTAAAGATAGTGCAAAGGTTTGCAACAAGACTAGTTCCAGAGCTAAGGGGAATGTTTTACGAAGAAAGGTTAACGGAAATCGGCCTCATGAAACTGGAGGACAGGAGGGTTAGGCGAGACATGATAACGAAATACAAAATATTGCGAGGAACTGACAAGGTGGACAGAGAGAGGATGTTCCGGAGATGGGACACGGAAACAAGGGGTCAGAATTGGAAGTTGAAGGCTCAGATGTGTCAAAAGGGTGTTAGGAAGTTTTTCTTTAGTCATAGAGTTGTCAGGAAGTGGAATAGTCTGGCAAGTGATGTAGTTGAGGCAGGAACCATACATAGTTTTGAGACGAGGTTAGATAGAGGTCGTAGCGACCAGTGAAGAGGAGGGCCCAGTACCAATGACTCGATCCTGCAACCACAAATGAGTGAGTGAGTACACATACACGTTTCCAGTGTGATGATACAGACTATATTTTTGTATTTTTTAATGAATTTACTATTTTCTCTCCTTCATATCGATATCTCTCTTGTATCGGTTACTTTTCTTCAAGCACTTCTTCTATTGCATTAGTCTATCCTTTTAACTTCAACGTTTTCTTTCACTTCAACCTTCCCTCGAGAGGCCAGACTTAAAGTGTTTTGTCTTCCTCTCTAAATATAATGAGGAATATCCTGCAAACATATTCACCACGTTCCTCTTATCACACATATTCGCTGGCGAAAAATTTCATGTGTAAATGTATCGCGTAAATGTGTATGCTGCGTTTTGTGTAATTTGAATATTGTATTTTATATAGTCGTTTGTGTGTTACTTTGTGTCATGTTGAGTCGTTGACTGTTGTCTGCTTTATGTATTTTTTGTTGTATTTATGATGTGTGTGTGTGTGTGTGTGTGTGTGTGTGTGTGTCTGTCTGTCTGTCTGTCTGTAGTCACTCATTTGTGGTTGCAGACATCGAGTCACAGCTCCTGTATGTATGTGTGTGTGTACTCACCTAATCGTACTCACCTAATTGTGGTTGCTGGGGTGTAGACTCAGCTCCTGGCCCCGCCTCTTCACTGATCGCTACTAGGTCCTCTCTCTCGTTCTGCTTCTTGATCTTTGTCATACCTCGTCTTAAAGTTATGTATGGTTCCTGCCTCCACTACATCACTTGCTAGGCTATTCCACCCCCTGACGACTCTGTGACTGAAGAAGTACTTCCTAACATCCCGGTGACTCGTCTAAGTCTTCAGCTTCCAATTGTGACCCCATGTTTCTGTGTCCAATCTCTGAAACATCCTGTCTCTGTGCACCTTGTCTATTCCACGCATTATTTTGTATGTTGCTATCATGTCTCCCCTGACCCTCCTGTCCTCCAGTGTCGTCAGTCCGATTTCGCTCAACCGTTCTTCGTAGGACATTCCCCAGAGCTCTAGAACTAGCCTTGTAGGAAACCTTAGAACTTTCTCTAATTTCTTGACGTGCTTGACCAGGTGTGGGTTCCAAAATGGTGCTGGATACTCCAGGCGCCCATATGCTGCAGCAGTTATCTGGTTGATGCGTGCCTCCGGAGACGTGCTTGGTGTTATGATCACCCCAAGATCTTTCTCCTTGAGTGAGGTTTGCAGCCTTTGCTCATTACTCTATAATTTGTTCATGATTGTAGCCAAAGTATAAACGTAAGTAACCATTCTACAGAATTCATTACCTTTGTAACTTGTGAGCTCATTACCTTTGTACCTAGTTCAGCTATCAAAACTTTGGGGGCCCAGTCCCTGGACCCATTACGTACCTCTGTAATCTGTAAATACCTTTGTAACTTGTCATGATTGTGACCAGACTTACCTGGAGTTCATTACCTTTGTAAATTGTGAGTTCATTACCTTTGTAAATTGTGAGTTCATTACCTTTGTAAATTGTGAGTTCATTACCTCTGTAACTTGCTCAGCTATCAAAACTTTGGAGTCCAGTCCCTGGACCAATTATGTACCTCTGTAATCTTTTCACTACCGCCCACAGGATGGGTATGGGGTGCATAATAAACATATTAAACTAACTAATGTCCACCTAGCGTACACCCTGTCTGTGGTCTCCTTTGCCCTTCCCCAATCTTCATGACTTTGGATTTGGCAGGGTTGAATTCGAGAAGCTAGTTGCTGGACCACATGTCCAGCCTATCCAGGTCTCTTCGAAGTCCTGCCTGATCCTCATCCGAGTTAATCCTTCTCATTAGCTTCACATCATCTGCAAACAGGGACATTTCAGAGTCAATCCCTTCCATCATGCCATACACATATATCAAAAATAGCGCTGGTCCTAGGACTGACCCCTGTGGAACCCCGCTCGTCACAGGTGCCCACTGTGATACCTCATCACATACTCGTTGTTGCCTCCCTGTCAAGTATTCTCTGATCTATTGCAGTGCCCTTCCTGTTATACGCGCATTATTCCCTCCAGCTTTTGCACTAATCTCTTGTGAGGAACTGTGCCGAAGGCCTTCCTGCAGTCCAGGAAAATGCAATCAAACCACCCCTCTCTCTCGTGTCTCACTTCTGTTACCTTGTCATAAAACTCCAGAAGCTTTGCGACACAGGATTTGCCTTCCATGAATCCATGCTAGTTGTTGTTTATAATCTTGTTCCGTTCCAGGTGCTCCACCACTCTCCTCCTGATAATCTTCTCCATGACTTTGCATGCTATACACGTCAGAGACACTGGTCTGTAGTTTAGTGCCTCGTTTCTGTCTCCTTTCTTAAAAATGGGGACTACATTTGCCATCTTCCATACGTCAGGTAGTTGTATTGAAAATTGTGGCTAGTGGCATGCACAGCGTCTCTGCTCTTTCTTTAAGGACCCACGGGGAGATGATGTCCGGACCCCTCCCCTTTGAGGTATCGAGGTCACTTAGCAGCTTCTGTACCTCCTCCTCCGTTGTTTGTATGTCATCCAGCATCTGTTGGTAAATTCCCTGTTGGTGTTGCCCTCTGTGCTGTCTTCTCAGAGCCCTTCCTGTCTCTTCTGTAAATACTTCGTTAAATATCATGTTGAGCTCCTCGCATTCCTCGTGATCGTTTCTTGCGGGTTCAACACCTTCTTTCCTCAGCCTGATCACCTGGTCTTTGACTGTTGTCTTCCTCCTAATGTGGCTGTACAGCAGTGTCGTGTCTGACTTAACTTTCGATGCTATGTTATTTTCATACTGTCTGTGGGCCTCCCTCCTTACCTGTGCATACTCGTTCCTGGATCATCGACTAATCTCCTTATTTTCCTGTGTTCTTCGCCTTCTGTACTTTTTCCATTCTCTATTGCACTTGCTTTTTGCCTCCTCACACAGTCGGGAAACCAGGGACTCGTTCTGGTCTTCCCATTATTTCTGTTGCCCTTGGCAACAAACCATTCCTCTGCCTCCTTACATTTTTATTGTTACGTATTCCATCATTTCGTTCACCAACTTTCATACCAGTTTTCTGTTCCACTGAACCTCTTGCAGGAAGCTCCTCAAACCGTGTGTGTGTGTGTGTGTGTGTGTGTGTACTCACCTATTTGTACTCACCTATTTGTGGTTGCAGGGGTCGATTCATAGCTCCTGGCCCCGCCTCTTCACTGATTGCTACTAGGTCCTCTCTCTCCCTGCTCCATGAGCTTTATCATACCTCGCCTTAAAACTATGTATGGTTCCCGCCTCCACTACTTCACTTTCTAGACTATTCCACGACTTGACTACTCTATGACTGAAGAAATACTTCCTAACAGCCCTTTGATTCATCTGAGTCTTCAACTTCCAATTGTGACCTCTTGTGTATGTGTCCCATCACTGGAACATCCTGTCTTTGTCCACCGTGTCTATTCTGCGCAGTATTTTATATGTCGTTATCATGTCTCCCCTGACCCTCCTGGCCTCCAGTGTCGTCAGGCCGATTTCCCTCAACCTTTCTTCGTACGACAATCCCCGTAGCTCTGGGACTAGTCTTGTTGCAAACCTTTGCACTTTCTCTAATTTCTTGACGTGCTTGACTAGGTGTGGATTCCAAACTGGTGCTGCATACTCCAGTATGGGCCTGACGTAAATGGTATACAGTGTCTTGAACGACTCCTTATTGAGGTATCGGAACGCTATCCGTAGGTTTGCCAGGCGCCCGTATGCTGCAGCAGTTATCTGATTTATGTGCGCCTCAGGAGATATGCTCGGTGTTATACTCACCCCCAGATCTTTTTCCTTTAGTGAGGTTTGCAGTCTTTGGCCATCTAAACTATATTGTGTCTGCGGTCTTCTTTGCCCTTTCCCAATCTTCATGACTTTGCATTTGGCAGGGTTAAACTCAAGGAGCCAGTTTCTGGACCAGGCTTGTAGCCTGTCCAGGTCTCTTTGTAGTCCTGCCTGATCCTCATCCGATTTGATTCTTCTCATTAACTTCACATCATCTGCAAACAAGGACACTTCTGAGTCTATCCCTTCCGTTATGTCGTTCACATATACCAAGAACAGCACAGGTCCTAGGACTGACCCCTGTGGAACCCCGCTTGTCACAAGCGCCCACTCTGACACCTCGTCACGTACCATGACTCGTTGTTGCCTCCCTGTCAGGTATTCTCTGATCCATTGCAGTGCCTTTCCTGTTATGTGTGCCTGATCTTCTAGCTTTTTCAGTAACCTCTTGTGAGGAACTGTGTCGAAGGCCTTTTTGCAGTCCAAAAAAATGCAGTCGATCCATCCCTCTCTCTCTTGTCTTACTTCTGTCACCTTGTCATAAAACTCTAGTAGGTTTGTGACACAGGATTTTCCTTCCCTGAAACCATGCTGGTTGTCAATTATACACTTGTTTCTTTCCAGGTGCTCCACCACTCTCCTCCTGATGATCTTCTCCATGACCTTGCATACTATACACGTTAGTGATACAGGTCTGTAGTTTAGTGCCTCATGTCTGTCTCCCTTTTTAAAAATTGGGACTACATTTGCCATCTTCCATACCTCAGGGAGTTGCCCAGTTTCAAATGATGTGTTGAAGATCTTTGTTAATGGCACACACAATATCTCTGCTCCCTCTTTAAGGACCCACGGAGAGATGTTGTCTGGTCCCACCGCCTTTGAGGTGTCAAGTTCGCATAGCAGCCTCTTCACTTCCTCCTTGGTTATATGTACCTCATCCAGCACTTGCTGGTGTACCCCCCTATTCTGATTTCCTGGAGTCCTACTGGTTTCCACTGTAAATACTTCTTTAAATCTCGTGTTGAGCTCCTGACATACCTCTCGGTCGTTTCTTGTGAATTCCCCATCACCCTTCCTCAGTCTGATTACCTGGTCCTTGACTGTTGTTTTCCTCCTGATGTGGCTGTACAACAGCTTCGGGTCAGTCTTGACTTTCGATGCTATGTCATTTTCATATTGTCGCTGAGCCTCCCTTCTTATCTGTGCATATTCATTTCTGGCTCTTCCGCTAATCTCTTTATTTTCCTGAGTTCTCTGTCTTCTGTACCTTTTCCATTCTCTAGTACACCTAGTTTTTGCCTCCCTACACCTTTGGGTGAACCAAGGACTCGTTCTGTTCTTCCCATTATTTCTGTTTCCCTTGGGAACAAACCTCTCCTCTGCCTCCTTGCATTTTGTTGCCACATAGTCCATCATTTCTTGTACTGGTTTTCCTGCCAGTTCCCTCTCCCACTGAATGTTTTGAAGGAAGTTCCTCATGCCTGAGTAGTTCCCCCTTTTGTAGTTTGGTTTTTCCCACCCTATTCCTGCTACTCTCTCCACTTGGAGCTCAACTATGTAGTCGAAGCACAGAACCACATGATCACTAGCTCCCAGGGGCCTTTCATACAAGATATCCTCGATGTCTGAACTACTCAAGGTGAATACAAGGTCCAGTCTTGCTGGTTCATCTTCTCCTCTCTCTCTGGTAGTGTCTCTAACATGTTGATGCATGAGGTTTTCCAGTACTACATCCATCATCTTGGCTCTCCATGTTTCGGAACCCCCATGGGGCTCCAGGTTTTCCCAGTCAATCTCCTTGTGATTGAAATCACCCATAACTAGTAACTTTGCTCCCCCCACATGTGCTCTCCTGGCCACCTCGGCTAGTGTGTCGACCATGGCTCTGTTGCTCTCATCGTATTCTTCTCTTGGTCTCCTGCAGTTCTGTGGTGGGTTGTACATTACTGCAATTATCACCTTATGTCCCTCAGACTGGATTGTTCTTACTAAGTAGTCCCTTTCGCCAGTGCCATCCATTCTTTCCATTTTCTCAAAACCCCACTGGTTTTTAATGAGCAGTGCAACTCCTCCTCCCCCTCTCCTCCCTCTGTCTTTCCTGTGTGTGTGTGTGTGTGTGTGTGTGTACTCACCTAGTTCTCACCTAGTTGTGATTGCAGGGGTCGAGTTATAGCTCCTGGCCCCGCGTCTTCACTGGCCTCTACTGGGTCACTCTCCCCGCACCATGAGCTTTATCATACCTCTGCTTAAAGCTATGACTGGATCCTGCCTCCACTACATAGCTTCCCAAACTATTCCACTTCCTGACTACTTTGTGACTGAAAAAATACTTCCTAACATCCTTGTGATTCATCTGTGTCTTCAATTTCCAACTGTGTCCCCTTGTTCCTTTGTCCGATCTTTGGAACATTCTGTCTCCATCCACCTTGTCAGTTCTTCTCAGCATTTTATATGTCGTTATCATGTCCACCTATCTCTCCTGTCCTCCAGTGTCGTCAGGTCGATTTCCTTTAACCTGTCCTCGTAGGACATACCCCTTCTGGGACTAGTCTTGTTGCAAACATTTGCACTTTCTCTGGTTTCTATACGTGCTTAGCTGTGTGTGTGTGTGTGTGTACTCACCTAATTGTGGTTGCAGGGGCCGAGACTCAGCTCCTGACCCCGCTTCTTCACCGACCGCTACTAGGTCCTCTCTCCCCCTTCTCCATGAGCTTTATCATACCTCGTCTTAAAACTATGTATAGTTCCTGCTTCCACTACATCGTTTGCCAGACTATTCCACTTCCTAACTACTCTATGACTGAAGAAATACTTCCTAACATCCCTTTGACTCATCTGAGTCTTCAGCTTCCAATTGTGACCCCTTGTTTCTGTGTCCCATCTCTGGAACATCCTGTCTCTGTCCACCTTGCCTATTCCACGCAGTATTTTATATGTCGTTATCATGTCTCCCCTGACCCTCCTGTCCTCCAGTGTTGTAAGACCGATTTCTCTTAACCTTTCTTCATAGGACATTCCCCTTAGCTCTGGAACTAGCCTTGTTGCAAACCTTTGCACTTTCTCTAATTTCTTGACGTGTTTGACCAGGTGTGGGTTACAAACTGGTGCTGCGTACTCCAGTATGGGCCTGACGTACACATAGTATAAAGTCTTGAACGATTCCTTACTAAGGTACTGGCACGCTATTCTCAGGTTTGCCAAGCGCCCATATGCTGCAGCAGCTATCTGGTTAATGTGTGCTTCTGGCGATGAACTTGGTATTATACTCACTCCTAGGTCTTTCTCCTTGAGTGAGGTTTGCAGCCTTTGGTCACCTAGCCTATACTCTGTCTGCAGTCTTCTTTGCCCTCCTCCGATCTTCATGACTTTGCATTTGGCGGGGTTAAATTCTAGGAGCCAGTTTCTGGAACACACATCCAGCCTGTCCAGGTCTCTTTGTAGACCTGCCTGGTCCATGTCTGATTTAATTCTTCTCATTAACTTCACGTCATCTGCAAACAGGGACACTTCTGAGTCTATCCCTTCTGTCATGCCGTTCACATATACCAAGAATAGCACTGGTCCCAGGACTGACCCCTGTGGGACCCCGCTCGTCACTGGCGCCCACTGTGATACCTCATCACGGACCATGACTCGCTGTTGTCTCCCTGTTAGGTATTCTCTGATCCACTGCAGTGCCCTTCCTGTTATACGTGCCCGTTACTCTAGCTAACTGTGACACAGGATTTGCCTTCCATGAATCCCTGCTTGCTGTCGTTTATAATCTTGTTCTGCTCCAGGTGCTCTACCACTCTCCTCCTGATAATCTTTTCCAAGACTTTGCATACTATACATGTCAGTGACACTGGTCTATAATTTAGTGCTTCATTTCTATCTCCCTTCTTAAAGATGGGGACTACATTTGCCTTCTTCCATACTTCAGGTAGTTGCCCAGTTTCAAGTGAAGTGTTGAAGATTTTGGTTAGTGGCGCACGTAGTGTCCCTGTTCCCTCTCTAAGGACCCATGGAGAGATATTGTCCGGTCCCACCGCCTTTGAGGTATCAAGGTTACATAGGAGCTTCTCCACCTCCTCCTCAGTTGTGTGTAATTCATCCAACACTTGTTGGTACATCCCTTGTTGATGTACCCCACTGTTTTGTCTTCCCATTGTCCCTTCAGCCTCCACTGTAAATACTTCCTGAAATCTCATGTTGAGCTCCTCACATACCTCCTGGTCGTTTCTTGTGAGCTCCCCACCTTCTTTCCTCAGCCTTATTACCTGGTCCTTGACTGTTGTCTTCCTCCTGATGTGGCTGTAGAGTAGTTTCGGGTCAGACTTGATTTTCGATGCTATGTCATTTTCATACTGCCGCTGCACCTCCCTCCTTATCTGTGCATACCCGTTTCTGGCTCGTCGACTAATCTCTTTATTCTCCTGAGTCCTTTGCCTTCTGTACTTTTTCCATTCCCTAGAGCCCTTAGTTTTTGCCTCCCTGCACCTTCGGGTAAACCAAGGGCTTGTTCTGTCCTTCCCATTATTTTTGTTAACCTTGGGAACAAACCTTTCCTCTGCCTCCTTGCATTTTGTTGTTATAAAGTCCATCATTTCGTTTACTGATTTTCCTACCAACTCCTGTTCCCACTGAACCTCGTGCAGGAAGGTCCTCATTGCTGTGTAATCCCCCCTTTTATAATTTAGCTTTTCCTTTTCTACTTCTGTTACCCTCTCCACTTTTAGCTCCACGATGTATTCAAAGTACATAACTATGTGGTCACTAGCTCCAAGGGGCCTTTCATATGTGATGTGCTCAGTGTCTGAGCTACTCAGGGTGAACACGAGGTCCAGTCTTGCTGGTTCATCCTCCCCTCTCTCTCTCTGGTAGTATCCCTAACATGTTGGTGCTTGAGATTTGCCAGCACCACATCCATCATTTTGGCTCTCCATGTTGCAGGACCCCTATATGCCTCCAGGTTTTCCCAATCAATCTCCCTGTGATTGAAGTCGCCCATGACCAGTAACTTCACTCTACTTGAGTGGGCCCTTCTTGCCACCTCAGCTAGAGTGTCCACCATTGCTCTGTTGCATTCATCATATTCCTCTCTTGGCCTCCTGCATTTCTGTGGTGGGTTATACATAACTGCAATGACTACCTTGTGTTCCCCTGACTGAACTGTACCTGCTATGTAATCCCTTTCTCCAATCTCGTCCATACCTTCCATTTCTTGATAACCACACCGGTTTTTATTAGTAGTGCAACCCCTCCCCCCCCCTGCTCCTTCTATCCTTCCTCGGGATCTGATATCCGGGTGGGAAGACTGCATCTGTTATTATCCAGTGAGTTTCGTTTCTGTAACCGCTATGATGTCTGGGGACAACTCCTAGATTCTTTCGTGCCACTCCTCACATTTATTCACTATTCCATCCGTGTTCGTGTACCAAACCTTCAACTTCTTTTCAATAACTGTGGTCTGGGGAGAGAGGTGGGTTAGGGGGAGCAGGGGCCTATAGGGGGTTGGTGTAGGGGTGGGGTCTGTGGTGTGGGGGCAGAGGGCCTATGGGGGTTTCAGTGGGGGTGGGGGTGGTGGTGAGGGGGATGGTGGAAGAGGGCCTATGGGGGCTACAATAGTGGAGGGGGTTGTGGTGAGGGGGATAGGGGGAGAGGGTACATTGTGTGGGTTACTGTGGGTTTCTGTGAGGGTGGGGTTTATGTAGAAGGGGATGTGTGGGTTACTGTGGGTTTCTGTGGGGGTGAGGTTTGTGTTGAGGGGGATGGGGGCAGAGAGTGCAGTGAACGGGTTTTGGGTTAGGTCGTTTGGTTGCTTTGGGATTGCCATGGTTGTGTTTCTTCTCTGGGTGGTACTGGAGGGGGTTGTGTTTGTTCTTCCATGTGGGTCTGATTTCTCCTGCTCTCCACCTTCCTTGCCTCGCATTCCTCCTTGTGACATTGCACCCTCTCTTTCAGTGTCATCCTTTCTTCTTGTGTTCTGTCTCGGTCGAGGTACACACTCCAGAACACCTGATTGTCCCTTAGATGTGCTTTCTCCTGGAGGATCCGGTTTCGAGCTGACTCTGCCTTGAAAATCACTTTGACTGTGTGAAGGCTTACTCAGCTCTGTAACAACTTCAGTCAGTATAACAAAGGCTGGCTCCTCCTCAGGAAAATTAATGTATAGAAAAAGAATAAAAACTGACAAACATAAACACTTTATTACTTAGAAAATGTAAAATATAAAACACTTAAATATGAAATATTGATCCTACATTAAAGAAAATGAAAAATGAAAAATATAAATGATATCTGAATTCAACGCTAATATATATAAAACTTGTGTGTCTGGTGTTGGTGACACTGCGTGTTGTTGAAGTCGTAGCCGTTGCCGATGATGGGGGGGAATTGCAGGTGTTGACAACCCACCAGCTCGTTCTTCACAGATTTTCTAGCCGTCAATAATCTGTCCAGATGACAGGAAAGCAGGTTTTTTTTCCACTGCAATGATGAGGGGTTATATCCTGCTACTTGCATACACAAACAGGTAAGTGGATCAAAAATTTGGGACGTCTCAGAATGTTAGTCCGTCTCCTTCAATTCTACTCGTTGATTGGCAGGTGACCCTCTCTGTCATCCAAGCTGGAAAGATAGACAGGTTACCCACTGCTTAAGAAATCACTCTCCATGATAAGTACAATACCTAAAAGATGTGGTGATTATTACAACAGTTAACTTAGAGCAAGACTGAAAGAACTAAGTTTATTATTGGTCAAAAGTGAAGCTTTCAACCAATAAATCCACTAGAATACAAGGCAGGCATGTACTTACAGTAGTGCTGGGAGCTGTGAATCTAGTGATTACTGTTTGGACCCGAGCCCCACACGTCACCTTTTGGGGGGGGGGAAGAAGCAGGGGAAGGGATAGTGGGAGCTAGACTGACCCTACCTTAACAAGCAGCCGGCAATCAAACTATTGTTACTATATACTCCATTGCTACTCCTATCTATTGAACTTTTCCCTCACAGACTGGATGCTTTTTTTCCATTGCAAACCACCCTGTTCTCTGAAAATTTGTCAGCCGAGTCATGTCGTCTTCTCCTATTGCTTTCATGATGCTTTCAATCGTTTTTTTTTTCTCCTCCTGTCTCCTTTCCTCATAAGTTTCCCTATCTACTTCTTTGGAGCCCATAGACAAAAATGGACCTCTCCCTTTTATCCTCCCACTGTGCTTCCCTGAGCATCCTCTGATTCAAATTATTTCCTGCCATTGACGCGTTGCTTCTTACTATCTCTTCCCTATCTGGTGTCCCTCTACTTATTTGTTCCTGGAGATGGCAGTTGTCTGTTAGAGCCTCTGCGTATAGTTTAACTCCTTCATTGACTTCAGTCCCCTCATTAGTTCTTGCTGTTCTCCCTGCCTTTTCCCAGGCCCCCCTTGGGTCTGATGGGGTCATCGCATACAGTATATCTCCTTTGTCCTCTACTGTCCCCTCATCAATGACTGATGTAGTAGCTCTTGGTGTCATGACTGTACTGTCCTTTGGTTCTTTAGGCTGTTTCAGGAGGGAAAGAGAGAGGGAGGGAATGGGAGAGGTAGGCAGGGAGGAAGGGAGGAGAGGTGAGGGGAAGATGGAGGTATAGCAGGAGGAGGAGCAGGAGGAGGTAGGGAAAGAGAGAGGGAGCCAGGGAAAGAGAATGGTAGGGGAGGTAGGTAGGGAGGAAGGGAGGGGAGGTGGGGGAAGTTGGAGGAGGTTTAGGAGGAGGAGGAGGAGGGGAGGGAAAGAGAGAGGGAGGGAGGGAAAGAGAGGGGTAGGGGAGGTAGGTAGGGATGAAGGGAGGGGAGGTGGGGGAAGATGGAGGAGGTGTAGGAGGAGGAGGAGCAGGGGGAGGAACGGAGGGAAAGAGAGAGGGAGGGAATGGGAGAGGTAGGCAGGGAGGAAGGGAGGAGAGGTGAGGGGAAGATGGAGGTATAGCAGGAGGAGGAGCAGGAGGAGGAAGGGAGGGAAAGAGAGAGGGAGCCAGGGAAAGAGAATGGTAGGGGAGGTAGGTAGGGAGGAAGGGAGGGGAGGTGGGGAGAAGATGGAGGAAATATATTAGGACGAGGAGGAAGAGAGGGAAAGAGAGAGGGAGGGAAAGAGAGGGGTAGGGGAGGTAGGTAGGGATGAAGGGAGGGGAGGTGGGGGGGAGGATGGAGGAGGTATAGGAGGAGGAGCAGGACGAGGAAGGGAGGGAGGGAAAGAGAGGTGTAGGGGAGGTAGGTAGAGATGAAGGGAGGGGAGGTGGGGAAGATGGAGGAGGTATAGGAGGAGGAGAAGCAGGGGGAGGAATGGAGGGAAAGAGAGAGGGAGGGAGGGAATGGGAGAGGTAGGCAGGGAGGAAGGGAGGAGAGGTGGGGGGAAGATGGAGGTATAGCAGGAGGAGGGAGGGAAAGAGAGAGGGAGCCAGGGAAAGAGAATGGTAGGGGAAGTAGGTAGGGAGGAAGGGAGGGGAGGTGGGGGGAAGATGGAGGAAGTATAGGAGGAGGAGGAAGGGAGGGAAAGAGAGAGGGAGGGAAAGAGAGAGGTAAGGGAGGTACAAGGAGAGTGTGAACTGTGGGTATGTGTGGGTATGTGTGGGTATGAGTGGGTTTGTGAGACGTGTCCGTTATGGTAGTGTGTGTGAGTCAAGCGAGGGGTGAGGGAGGAGAGGGAGGGATAATCTCGCTGCCAGGCTTATGGGCCTATCCTAGACTCTCCACGTGCATGCTGCTATGTACCGAGAGAGCCTGTACTGGGAGTACCCTGCCTATGCCTTTGCACCTACTCGTGCATACCTGGAGCTGTACTTACTGAGTAAACACCTGTGCTCCTACTTGTGTATACCTGGAGCTGTACTTACTGAATAAACACCTGTGCACCTACTCTTGTATACCTGGAGCTATGCTTTCTTAACACCTGTGTATCTATTTGTGTATACCTGAAGCTATACTTGCTAAATAAACGCCTGTGTACCAACACGTGTATACCTGGAGTTATACTTAATGAATAAACAATGTTAGTTATGGAAAATAATTTCCCAAATCTAAAACGTATTTTTAAAAAAGAAGAGAATCGAGAGGGAAGCTCTGCACCTGCGCTGAGGAGTAGGGGGAGACTCTATTGTTTTTTTTTTAATGTGTTACAAACATGTTGATGTGAGGTGTATAATTTTCGTCGCTCAAGAGGTTATATTGGGTTTAAAACCTCTCAAATAGGAGCCGAAATTGTTGGATGTGCATTCCTGCATAATTTGAGCATTAAGCAGATGGACAAGGCAGCTCCAGGAACCTCAGATAAGCTATCTAAATTATGTTTGTAATTTTGGCCAGTATTATCATCATAAATTTAGTTAGAGGGGGGTTCAGTACATGACACACAATAATCTCCAGACAAATTGGTGAGTGTTATGATTATAAATTCACATTTATATAACAGAATGATTTATTAATTTTAATATACAGTCCATAAATTTATATTAAATTTTACCAGAATTCCTGGTGATGTACATTTCATTTGCAATTAATATAAGTCTAGAGCAACTTGTGGAGAGGTAGATGGTAGGTATCGAAGGGGGACATTTTTTGCGACCTAGGTGTCCTAAAAAAAATCCTACATGTCTCTATAACTTTAATAAATAATAATTATCTTTGTTACCATTTACTTGTATGTATCTAATGAGATTCATCCAGGTAAATGTAATTTTCCACAATTTACTAGCCCATTGGTCCTTTATTGAACTGGATGTAATTAGTGAAATCATTAATTAGTGAATTAGTTACTTAATAATTATATGTGAAATGACAGAAGGAGGTGAATGTTAGATCCACAAATTTACTTAATGTGTAGATTATAATTATTATAATATTAATTTTGCTCAGCCAAATCTGGCTAAGGTTTATATTAATGTGTATTTAAAATTTATATTATAATGTTCTTACATGTGTAATTACTATGCTCAAGTGTAGCTAACATTATTAATGTGTATTTAAAGTTTATATTATAATTTTCTTACATATAATTGCTAAGCTCAAGTGTAGCTACGATTTATTCAAAGGTAAGTTGTAATACTTACCTTTATGAAGTGCATAATTAAGTACATAATCAGTGTTATTAAGTTGAATTTAATACATTGCATCATGGGTGAAAATGAGGAAATTAATGTAGAAGACAAACACATGGAAGTTAGAGCAAAAAAAATCATCATTGAAGGCTAGAAAAGGTCATGTAACAAAAGCATACAATAAGTGTTTGGAAGTAATGAATCAAGAAACTGTGAATACTGATGATTTAAAATTGTATTTAGATGCTTTAGGGAATAGATATGATTCATACAAATAATATTACAACAGATATGAAGGGGATTTGTTAGTAAACTGTGTATATGAGACAGAATTAAATCTCATGAATAACCAGTATTATGAATTAGAGGAAAAGATTCTTTCTTGTAAAAGTAAGGCCTTGAATAAATTAAAATGTGTAAACCAGACAGTTAATCTGCTCCAACAAATAAGATGTCTTTGCCAAAACTCCCAGAATTATGTTTACCTGTATTTAATCCTGGAGAAAATTGGGAGGAGTTTTGGTCAAAAGCAGCTGTGCATGATAGGAGTGACCTAGCCTGTGTAACTAAATTATTTTACCTCAAAGGTCAGGTAAGAGGAGATGCTCACATACTCATACAAGCCTTTTCCAATGTAGATGATTCTTACAAAGAAGCAGTTGACTTGTTGAAGGTCACTTATGGTAATATAGAACAAAGTAGGTTGGATCTAGTGAATATCATTGTTAATTTAAAATCTCCATATTACACTAGGGGTTATATTGGGCTTAAAACCTCTCAAATAGGAGCCAAAATTGTTGGATGTGCATTCCTGCATAATTTGAGCATTAAGCAGATGAACAAGGCAGCTCCAGGAATCTCAGATAAGCTATCTAATTTATGTTTGTAATTCTGGCCAGTATTATCATCATAAATTTAGTTAGAGGGAGGTTTTTGAGTATTATACACAGTAATCTCCAGACAAATTTGTGAGTGTAATGATTATAAATTCTCCTTCTGCTATATAAATGTGTATATGCAATCATTTATTAATTTTAATATACAGTCCACAAATTTATATTAAATTTTACCAGAATTCCTGGTGATGTACATTTCATTTGCAATTAATATAGGTCTAGAGCAACTTGTGGAGAGATAGATGGTAGGTATCGAAGGGGGACATTTTTTGCGACCTAGGTGTCCTAAAAATTCCTACTTGTCTCTGTAACTTTGATAAATAATAATTATCTTTGTTATCATTTACTTGTATGTATCTAATGAGATTCATCCAGGTAAATGTAATTTTCCACATTAGTGTTAATTGTCCAACCTTACTGCCTGCACGTGCACTACAGTGTCTCTGGTTCCCACCTTCGTTCCCCTTCCCCAGTTCTACTCCTCTGTCAGTGATTAATGTCCTAGGTATGATATTCAGCTCTCCAGAACAGGGTTTGTGACTCAGCTATCAGTAATATACAGGGGCAATACCCCAACAACCACAAAAAGGCAGCCTGCACTGCTTCACTCATGAGCTGGATGCTTCCCGTTCTGGCTCCTCTTTTATTTCTTCTTCACTGTATTCACTAACTCCTCTATCACTTTATGCACTATACACTGGAGTCACTAACTCAACTACCCTTTTCTTTTATCTCCCTGGCTTGGGTCACACTTATTCTGTTTGAATTTTGGTATTGGGATGTGGCAGTACCACCTACACCCAAACTAGGCTTATGGCCATTCCACTCTCTCTAGGCATTGATTCAAATTGTTTTCATGTGTCTGTATCCTTCACCTCCCTTTTCTGATTGGGACAGATCATGTATCACTTCTCGGGTTGTTCACTGACACTGTCAACTTCCGATGACCCTGGCAGTGGCTTGGATTGGCCACTAACTACTAAAGAATCACGAGCGAAAACGAGCTGTTGCGCCCGCGCATATGTGTGTGTGTGTGTGTGTGTGTGTGTGTGTGTGTGTGTGTGTGTGTGTGTGTGTGTGTACTCACCTATTTGTACTCACCTATTTGTACTCACCTATTTGTGGTTGCAGGTGTCGATTCACAGCTCCTGGCCCCGCCTCTTCGCTGATTGCTACTAGGTCCTCTCTCTCCCTGCTCCATGAGCTTTATCATACCTCGCCTTAAAACTATGTATGGTTCCCGCCTCCACTACTTCACTTTCTAGGCTATTCCACGGCGTGACTACTATATGACAGAAGAAATACTTCCTAACATCCCTTTGATTCATCTGAGTCTTCAACTTCCAATTGTGACCTCTTGTGTCTGTGTCCCTTCTCTTGAACATCCCGTCTTTGTCCACCTTGTCTATTCCGTGCAGTATTTTATATGTCGTTATCATGTCTCCCCTGACCCTCCTGTCCTCCAGTGTCGTCAGGCCGATTTCCCTCAACCTTTCTTTGTAGGACAATCCCCGTAGCTTTGGGACTAGTCTTGTTGCAAACATTTGCACTTTCTCTAATTTCTTGACGTGCTTGACTAGGTGTGGATTCCAAACTGGTGCTGCATACTCCAGTATGGGCCTGACATAAATGGTATACAAAGTCTTAAACGAATCCTTACTGAGGTATCGGAACGCTATCCGTAGGTTTGCCAGGCGCCCGTATACTACAGCAGTTATCTGATTGATGTGCGCCTCAGGAGATATGCTCGGTGTTTACTCACCCCCAGATCTTTTTCCTTGAGTGAGGTTTGCAGTCTTTGGCCATCTAAACTATATTGTGTCTGCAGTCTTCTTTGCCCTTCCCCAATCTTCATGACTTTGCATTTGGCAGGGTTAAATTCAAGGAGTCAGTTGCTGGACCAGGCTTGTAGCCTGTCCAGGTCTCTTTGTAGTCCTGCCTGATCCTCATCCGATTTGATTCTTCTCATTAACTTCGCATCATCTGCAAACAAGGACACTTCTGAGTCTATCCCTTCCGTTATGTCGTTCACATATACCAAGAACGGCACAGGTCCTAGGACTGACCCCTGTGGAACCCCGCTTGTCACAGGCGCCCACTCTGACATCTCGTCGCGTACCATGACTCGTTGTTGCCTCCCTCTCAGGTATTCTCTGATCCATTGCAGTGCCTTTCCTGTTATGTGTGCCTTATCCTCTAGCTTTTGCAGTAACCTCTCTCTCTTGTCTTACTTCTGTCACCTTGTCATAAAACTCTAGTAGGTTTGTGACACAGGATTTTCCTTCCCTGAAACCGTGCTCGTTGTCAATTACACACTTGCTACTTTCCAGGTGCCCCACCACTCTCCTCCTGATGATCTTCTCCATGACCTTGCATACCATACACATTAGTGATACAGGTCTGTAGTTTAGTGCCTCATGTCTGTCTCCCTTTTTAAAAATTGGAACTACATTTGCCATTTTCCATACCTCAGGGAGTTGCCCAGTTTCAAATGATGTGTTGAAGATCTTTGTTAATGGCTCACACAATATCTCTGCTCCCTCTTTAAGGACCCATGGAGAGATGTTGTCTGGTCCCACCGCCTTTGAGGTATCAAGTTCGCATAGCAGCTTCTTCACCTCCTCCTTGGTTATATGTACCTCATCCAGCACTTGCTGGTGTGCCCCCCTGTTCTGATTTCCTGGAGTCCTACTGGTTTCCACTGTAAATACCTCTTTAAATCTTGTGTTGAGCTAATGACATACCTTTTGGTCGTTTCTTGTGAATTCCCCATCACCCTTCCTCAGTCTGATTACCTGGTCCTTGACTGTTGTTTTCCTCCTGATGTGGCTGTACAACAGCTTCGGGTCAGTCTTTACTTTTGATGCTATGTCATTTTCATATTGTCTCTGAGCCTCCCTTCTTATCTGTGCATATTCGTTTCTGGCTCTTCGGCTGATTTCTTTATTTTCCTGAGTTCTCTGTCTTCTGTACCTTTTCCATTCTCTAGTACACCTAGTTTTTGCCTCCCTGCACCTTTGGGTGAACCAAGGACTCGTTCTGTTCTTCCAATTATTTCTGTTTCCCTTGGGAACAAACCTCTCCTCTGCCTCCTTGCATTTTGTTGCTACATAGTCCGTCATTTCTTGTACTGGTTTTCCTGTCAGTTCCCTCTCCCACTGAATGTCTTGAAGGAAGTTCCTCATGCCTGAGTAATTCTCCCTTTTGTAGTTTGGTTTTTCCCAGCCTATTCCTGCTACTCTCTCCACTTGGAGCTCAACTATGTAGTCGAAGCACAGAACCACATGATCACTAGCTCCCATGGGTCTTTCATACATGATACCCTCGATGTCCGAACTACTCATGGTGAATACAAGGTTCAGCCTTGCTGGTTCATCCTCTCCTCTCTCTCTGGTAGTGTCTCTAACATGTTGATGCATGAGGTTTTCCAGTACCACATCCATCATCTTGGCTCTCCATGTTTCGGGACCCCCATGGGGCTAGAGGTTTTCCCAGTCAGTCTCCTTGTGATTGAAATCACCCATAACTAGTAACTTTGCTCCTCCCATGTGTGCTCTCCTGGCCACCTCGGCTAGTGTGTCGATCATTGCTCTGTTGCTCTCATCGTATTCTTCTCTTGGCCTCCTGCAGTTCTGTGGTGTGTTTTACATTACTGCAATTATCACCTTATGTCCCTCAGACTGGATTGTTCCTACTAAGTAGTCCCTTTCGCCCATGCCATCCATTCCTTCCATTTTCTCAAAATCCCACTGGTTTTTAATGAGCAGTGCAACTCCTCCTCCCCCTCTCCTCCCTCTGTCTTTCCTGAGGATTTGGTATCCGGAAGGAGAGATTGAATCTGTTATTATTCTGGTGAGTTTTGTTTCTGTGAGTGCTATTATGGCTGGGGATGTCTCTTTGATTCTTTCCTGCCACTCCTCGTACTTGTTTGTTATTCCATCTGCATTTGTATACCACACCTTTAACTTCTTTTCTAAGACTGTGGTCTGGGAGGTATATTGGGGTTGGGGAAGTGGGAGACCTGGTAAGGAACTATGGGTTGTTGCTGTGGGGGTGGAGTTTGTAATGTAGTGGGTGGGGGCATTGGATGTGGCATGGGTGTTTTGATTTAGAGTGTTTGGTTGCACTGGGGTTGACCTGGTTGGGAGGCTTCTATAGGAAGTTGTGAGGGAGGCTGTATTTGATCTTCTTCCTGGGTCTGGGATCTCCTGTCTGTCTTCTCCATCCCCTCTCTTTCCTCCTTTCGCCTTTGTACCATCTCTCTCAGTTTCTGCCTTTCTTCTTCTGTTCTGTCGCGGTAGAGATACACCTTCCTGTATGCCGGCATGTCCCTTAATCGTGCTTTCTCCTGCAGGATCCTGTTCCGAGTCGCTTCTGCCTTGAAGGTCACTTTCACTGGCCGGGTTCTTTTTTTTACAAACCCCCCTATTCTCCGAAAATTTTCCAGCTGGGTCATGTCGTCTTCTCCTATTGCTTTCATGATGCTTTCAATTGCTTTTTTTTCCCCTTGTTTTCTTGCTTCATATGTTTCCCCTTCAACTTCCTGGAGCCCATACACAAAGACTGACCTCACCCTTTCATTCTCCCCCTGCGTATCCCTGTGTATCCCCTCATTTAATTTGGTTTCCTGCACTGCAGCTTTCCTTTCTTCAGTTTCACTGGCTAATGTACTTGGGCTCAGTGGCCTGTCATTTTCCCTTCTCGGCTTTCCTTGGGCTCTGTTGTTGTCTGTTAGGGCCTCCACATAAAGCTTAGCTCTTTCATTTACTACAGTCTCCTCTGATAGAGCTTCCCCATGCAGTTGTGCCCCTTCTTTCCCTACAGTCCCCTTATTTGTGGCTGAGGTAGCAGTCTCTGTTGTCAATCCCAAAATGTTCTTTAGTTCTTTAGGCTGTTTCAGATTTTTCAGTTCCTCTTCTAAACTCTGTATCCTAGCCTCTGCTGCTTTGACATGCACCTCCCACTTCCTGCTTTCCATATCTATCCTCTCTTCCAATCTCATGCTAAGTTCTTCTAGTTTCTTTTCCAATTCATGATCTCTTTTTATGAGCTCTGCTGCCCAATCTTCCTTTGCAGCTTCCGCCTCCTGTCCCTTCGTTTTTCTTGTTGCTCTCTGACAACCCATTTTTGTTTTATCCTGATTGCCTCAGAGTGGGAAACCTATTAGTTCTGTATTTTAGGTTAGTAGTGTGTATGTCAAAGTGTGGGGGGGGAGGTAGTGGAGGAACTGTGGCTATGTGGGAGAGGAGTGGGGAGGGGTGGGGAGGGGGAGGGGGAACGGGGGAGGGGAGGGTGAACGAGGGAGGGGAGGGATCAGGGGAAGAAGTGAGATGTCGGTGGTGAGGGGGGGGGGTGTATGTGTGAGTCTGGATGTGTGTGTGTGTGTGTGTGTGTGTAATTTTGTGTGAAATTATGTGTGGGTTTATTATGTACTGAAAGGTAATGCGTTGTAATGTAGTCTCAGTGGTCCTTTGCTGCCCACAACTTCTTGTGACCTGACCCCCAACCTCCTGGGGCTTGACCGTGTGTGTGTGTGTGTGTGTGTGTGTACTCACCTAATTGTACTCACCTAATTGTGGTTGCAGGGGTCGAGACTCAGCTCCTGGCCCCGCCTCTTCACTGATCGCTACTGGATCCTCTCTCTCTCTGCTTCCTGAGCTTTGTCATACCTCTTCTTAAAACTATGTATGGTTCCTGCCTCCACTACTTCACTTGCTAGGCTATTCCACTTGCTGACAACTCTATGACTGAAGAAATACTTCCTAACGTCCCTGTGACTCGTCTGAGTCTTCAGCTTCCAGTTGTGGCCCCTTGTCCCTGTGTCCCCTCTCTGGAACATCCTATCTCTGTGCACCTTGTCTATTCCCCGCAGTATCTTGTATGTCGTTATCATGTCTCCCCTGACCCTTCTGTCCTCCAGTGTCGTCAGTCCGATTTCCCTTAACCTTTCCTCGTACGACATTCCCTTGAGCTCTGGGACTAGCCTTGTTGCAAACCTTTGTACTTTCTCTAACTTCTTGACGTGCTTGACCAGGTGTGGGTTCCAGACTGGTGCTGCATACTCCAGTATGGGCCTAACATACACAGTGTACAGTGTCTTGAACGATTCCTCATTAAGGTATCGGAACGCTATTCTCAGGTTTGCCAGGCGCCCGTATGCTGCAGCGGTTATTTGGTTGATGTGTGCCTCCGGTGATGTGCTCGGTGTTATGGTCACCCCAAGGTCTTTCTCCCTGAGTGAGGTCTGTAGTCTTTGTCCACCTAGCCTATACTCTGTCTGCGGTCTTCTTTGCCCCTCCCCAATCTTCATGACTTTGCATTTGGCTGGATTGAATTCGAGAAGCCAGTTACTGGACCACATGTCCAGCCTCTCCAGGTCTCTTTGCAGTCCTGCCTCATCCTCGTCCGATTTAATTCTTCTCATCAGCTTCACATCATCTGCGAATAGGGACACTTCAGAGTCTATTCCTTCCATTATGTCGTTCGCATATACCAAAAATAGCACTGGTCCTAGAACTGACCCCTGTGGGACCCCGCTCGTCGCAGGCGCCCACTGTGATACCTCTTCACGTACCATGACTCGTTGTTGCCTCGCTGTCAGGTATTCCCTGATCCATTGCAGTGCCCTCCCTGTTATATGTGCCTGATCCTCCAACTTCTGCACTAATCTCTTGTGGGGAACTGTGTCAAAGGCCTTCCTGCAGTCTAGGAAAATGCAATCAACCCACCCCTCTCTCTCGTGTCTTACTTCTGTTACCTTGTCATAAAACTCCAGAAGGTTTGTGACACAGGATTTGCCTTCCATGAACCCATGCTGGTTTTCATTTATAATCTTGTTCCGTTCCAGGTGTTCCACCACTCTCCTGATAATCTTCTCCATGACTTTGCATACAATATATGTCAGAGACACAGGTCTGTAATTTAGTGCATCATTTCTGTTTCCTTTCTTAAATATGGGACTACATTTGCTGTCTTCGATTTCTCAGGTAGTTGCCCATTTTCAAGGGATGTGTTGAAGATTGTGGTTAGGGGCACGCACAGCATCTCTGCTCCTTCTCTAAGGACCCATGGGGAGATGTTGTCCGGTCCCATCGCCTATGAGGTATCAAGATCACTTAGCAGCTTCTGCACTTCCTCCTCGGTTGTCCGTATGTCATCCAACACTTGTTGGTATACATGTATTTCCTCTTGATGTTCCCTTCTGTGCTGTCTTCCCATAGGCCTTCCTGTCTCTACTGTAAAAACTTTCTTAAATCTCCTGTGTATGTGTGTGTGTGTGTGTGTGTGTGTGTGTGTGTGTGTGTGTGTATTTTCACCTATTTTTTCTCACTTGTTTTTGGTTGTAAGAGTAGTCTCAGGTCTTTCGATTCTTTATAAGTCCCCATTTGCCGGATTTTCTCCGTGTTTGTTATGCTGACAATAGCACTTTTTTTTTTAAATTAGGTATGAAGCCTGCCGCTATCGATTCTTGGGTCACATCATTTCACTTCCTGACTCCTGATTCTAAAAAAATACTTCCTAAAATCCCTGTAACTTATCTGTCTTCAACTCCTAACTGTGCCAATCATTCCACCCATACCTTCAGAATGCTTCGGATGTCGTTATCTTCTATTAGTTTAATCTCCTTAGCTCCTGAATAAGCATCGTCGGAAAGTTTTTCACTTTCAGAAATTTCCTGAGAAGCTTTTCCAGGAGAGGATTCCGTGTTCGCCATGCACACTTTTTGAATGGCCTGAGTGGAAAAAACTGACAAAATTCTTGAAAACATTTCATATATTCGCCAAACGCATAATCATTGCAGAGATTATTCACTTGATGCCAAACACCACTGGTACTATTGTTTTTATGCTCACTTAACTCTACGTCCTTTCAGAGATTTGTTTACAGTCTGCCTCTGACGTCTGTTCTCAGTTTCTGGTTTTCTAACTGCTTCCTCTCTCTCTCTCTCTCTCATCTACATGTTAAACACGCAACAATGAAGTTTACAGCATCATTCAGGTTATCAAAGGCTTCCCAAATCGGCAGTCATCAAAAGCGTTTCTCTTGGAGTTCTTAAAGTTGCCGAGTGACCTGGCTCTACCTGGAATATATATCCAGGACGAGACAGGTCAATATGCACACATAGCCACGTGGATAATTTTTCGTCCCTCGCAAACACGGGAAAAATATTGATTTAGCCATAAAGTTATTTCCTCTCCTCCACCTCCTCTTCCGCCTTCTCCTATTCTCCTACCTCTTATTATTTATCATCCTCTTATTCCTCCTCTTTTTCCATTTCTCATTACTACTTCCCTTCTCTTACTTCTTTTTTTGCGTCTTCTTCTTTCTGCTCCTTCTTTAATTGTTAATGTTGGTGTTGTTATTGATTTCCTTTTTAATGATGAGCTGGTTGTAGTTTTTGTTATCTTTTGTTGTTTTTGAGTAATTTATAGTTTTATTTATTGTTGTCGTTCCTATTATTTTTTCTCTTATGCTGTTCATGTCATTGCTTTTGTTGTTGATGTTATTGTTGGTAAAAAAAAATGGCAGAGTTTACCTCGGCCTCAGTTATTTTATTTTTGAAACTTCTTGTTCACCAGTAGCTTTATCAACTGATGTAGAGAATAACGTGATATAGAGAGGTTGGAGGTGTAGCATGTGAGGTGTAGCATGTGAGGCGTAGCATGTGAGGTGTAGCATGTGAGGTGTAGCATGTGAGTTGTAGCATGTGAGGTGTAGCATGTGATCTGCAGCAAGTGAGGTGTAGCATGTGAGGTGTAGCATGAGGTGTAGCATGTGAGGTGTAGCACGTGAGGTGTAGCATGTGAGGTGTAGCATGTGAGGTGTAGCATGTGAGGTGTAGCACGTGAGGTGTAGCATGTGATCTGCAGCATGTGAGGTGTAGCATGTGAGGTGTAGCATGTGATCTGCAGCATGTGAGGTGTAGCATGTGAGGTGTAGCATGTGAGGTGTAGCATGTGATCTGCAGCATGTGAGGTGTAGCATGTGAGGTGTAGCATGTGAGGTGTAGCAAGTGAGGTGTAGCATGTGAGGTGTAGCATGTGAGGTGTAGCATGTGATGTGTAGCATGTGATGTGTAGCATGTGATGTGTAGCATGTGAGGTGTAGCATGTGAGGTGTAGCATGTGAGGTGTAGCATGTGATCTGCAGCATGTGAGGTGTAGCACGTGAGGTGTAGCATGTGATCTGCAGCATGTGAGGTGTAGCATGTGAGGTGTAGCAAGTGAGGTGTAGCATGTGAGGTGTAGCATGTGAGGTGTAGCATGTGAGGTGTAGCATGTGATGTGTAGCATGTGATGTGTAGCATGTGAGGTGTAGCATGTGACGTGTAGCATGTGACGTGTAGCATGAGGTGTAGCATGTGAGGTATAGCATGTGAGATGTAGCATGTGAGGTGTAGCTTCAACCTCCTATTTTCCTCCTGAAGTAGAATCTCCTTCTTCAACACTTTAAGCTGAGATTCTAAAACACTACAACAGCCATGGTGCTAGGTAACACCCCACGCTAACTCCCAGACAGCTTAGTACAGGTATGACCACAAGTAACCACTGTCCTCAGCGTACTGACCACTGATCTCAGCGTGTATGTTACATAGCAGCTTATTGCACATAATATACGAGATAACTTAACTCTTTTGGTCTTCAGGTGTTATAGGCGCATAAAAGTACATTAACTTGATTTTACCCGATGACCAAATAAAGTCAAAGTCTGAGATTTATTTCTGATGAGACGAGACATTCAATAGTCACTACATAGGACCCAATTTGACTATAAAATGATCATATTGTAATTTATAAAACATAACATGAAAAAAAAAAATTCTTTCACGTAAACACATTGGCACTAAAGGTTTATTGTCGACTAGAAGATGCATTCTGCAGTTATTGCACAGAACCTAACTAAATTTGTACCTATACAGCCTAAGCTCACGATTTTTTTTTCTTTTAGTCAATGATGTTTGATGCCGTTCACATTTGTTTAATTCTAACCAGAGCAAAGTGTCAAACCCGTAGGGACCATATAGCGCCTGACAATCGGAAAGTAAGTCCAGTTCCTTAGATTAAGGGGAAAAATATTGCAATTATTTAAAATAATTTGTTTCCATTTAGACCTAAAAGATAACAAAATGGCTTTTATAAACTCCCTTAAATATATTAGACTTTTATGTAGGATGCAAGACTGTAGATATTTTGAAGCCGGTCAGAGGACCTTTTCTCCAGTCACCACAAGCAAAGAATATCAAGAAATAGTCTATGAAACATCGTGTACAAATACAGTGGACCCCCGCTTAACGATCACCTCCCAATGCGACCAATTATGTAAGTGTATTTATGTAAGTGCGTTTGTACGTGTATGTTTGGGGGTCTGAAATGGACTAATCTACTTCACAATATTCCTTATGGGAACAAATTCGGTCAGTACTGGCACCTGAACATACTTCTGGAATGAAAAAATATCGTTAACCGGGGGTCCACTGTAGTACCGAGAATCCTGCCAAATATACATTTCACCAGTGTTGACAATTTGAAGGGGATCGACTAAGACGTTCACAAGCAATAAACGTTCTATAGCTTCAAGAATATGTTGGACAAATTCATGAGGAATTCAAAAATAGGCAGAGGATGTTACCAAAATAATGTTTTCTCCAGTAAAACCGAAAAGCAACAAAAAAAAAAATAGAATTTTTATTTCTTCAAGTTTTCTTTTCTCATTTACGTTCTGTTTCAGCTTCTCTACAATCCTGTAATGAAAAAAATGTTTGACACTGAGTTTTTTAAATCCAGTTTGATAAAATTGCAAAAACTGGCAAAACTGGCACCTTTACAGCCCAAGATTAATGTAAAAAAGTTTCTAATTAATAAATACTTCCATTTATTATTAGAAGCCGATTTGAAGAGACATTTTCTAGCTATTTCAGAGAAAACAGTTTACTTAGCAAATTAAGCAAACTGAAATTTACTCAGCTGAAAGTTAATGACAAGCTTTTAAGAATGTTTATAGCTACGCCGCTGAGGAACTCAGAAGTTATCAGAGTCATTCCAGAATTCTGTTATTGAGCGCAACAAATTTGGCTACAGAACCTCTGTAAACGCTAAGTGCTGAGATTTTAAAGCCGATTGGATAAGACTTTTTCTAATTTTGAGCAAAATAAAAGCGAAAAGTTAGAAGGAGAAAGAAAAAAAAATCAAGCAACCACTTCGAGGATACATACCATAGCAGTGAACAGCTTGAATGTATCACAGAGTACGCGGTACCAGAGGAGTGCACACCTAAATGAAAACAAGGACTATCTACCTACCTGTTGTTAATTCCAGTGGTCATCGCCCTGCGGACCAACCCCAGATGCTGCCCACTTGTTGATAGCCAAATCATCCAGGCTATTATTATACAGTTCATCGTAGGCACTAACGCTCTGAGCCCTCTGTATACATAGTGTGCAGAGTGTAGCAGGGAAGAGGGTGGAAGGAAGATTAATTGAAGGAACGACGGCAGAATGAAGAGAAGGTAAGGTAGATAAGAACAGAGGGGAGGGAATAAATACTACAGAGAGAGAGAGAGAGAGAGAGAGAGAGAGAGAGAGAGAGAGAGAGAGAATTTAGTGGATGACTCAACTTATTTAAGGGAATTTGATTGAAAGAGTGAAGGTAATAAAATAGTAATCTGAGTTTAACTGAGGGAGTCATAGTTTAATGGGATGTGGAGAAGGAGAGAGGATGCAAGACTTGAAATATGGAAAATGAATTCGAAATAGAGGAGCAGTGATCTTCAGAGGGCAAGACGGTAAGGGAAATAAAAGCAAGATGAGCAGCAAGAATAGAAGAAACACTAGACAAGGAAGACTGAAGGATGAAAGGAGAAACAGGGGAGCAATGACTATAACAACATGAAACGATGACACCTGGTTGAAAGGAGAATGATGTTAAGGGATAGACACATGCAACATGGAGAGAAGAGACCAAATGGGTAGTTATAAACTCTTAAAAGTTTCTGATGGAAATATAATAGAAGGCAACTAAATAAAAATACAATGGAAGATATAAAGCCCTTCCTCACTGAGTAATGCAGAAAAGCCAATGAAAGTCTGACATCAGCAAAAAAAAAGGGAGAAGTACATGATGCACTTGAAGTACATGACAATACGTGCCAGTACATAGCGGTACATAACGTTACATGTGAAAGACAGAGCAAAACACATTATACTTCCAAACGAAGTTCTTATCAAAGATACAAGCAATAGATTCTTTTCCTGCCCTTCACTTTCTCTGTTCACTGAGATGCCTTAAATATAAGGGTAAATAAAATCATGTCATAGTTAAAAGTGCAAATAAATATTTAATAGGAAAAACGAAGTGAAATTAAAATGTTGGTTACAAATACTAATAATTCTAAAATTATTATTACTTATACAGATACCAAATATCGTAGCCTGAGTATCTCGTGAGTAATCGTACATTCTGAGTATTCCAGAACTGTTATCAGAGTTTCATTGGCTGCCACCATGTTCAACACTGTATGTAGTCAGCTACTAAAAATTATATTTACAAAATGTTAATGTAACTGGTTCTTAAACGTTTGAAATGTAATAGCGATCATAACTCTTCCAGTGTTCCATAATGCTGATTACCATTTTTTTTTATCATCGACCACGTTACATCTTTTCGTTCTGTTTTGCATCAATGTGGTTGCCTCACTTTTCTCTATTTATCCTTAACTGAGAACATTTAAATTCCCTCAGAGTATTAATGTCTCTTAATATTTAACAATTGCGCTTTTCGTTTATCGTTGCTTTTGCATTTAGATTAAAACTGGATAGCATATTCCCAGCATGAACCACTGGAAGAGATAGGTTTTCAGCGCCACTGTGAAAGAACACTGCTTTCTAACTAACCTTGCTGGAATAGATGAATAGTCTCTACTCATCAGAATGGTGTTCAGTAGCCGAGTTCCTTCATAAGATGATTGTCATCAGTGCAGGAACACATTCTATTCTCCACTGAAAGAATACCACAGAACTAGTGAGATATTTGATATCCTACTGATAACCAGGTTCCACCCTTGTAAAAGCGATCCATGCCATTCTGCCTTCTTCTTTTACAGGTCAATGTCCCTGATATGGTAATTTAACTCATGTAGAGTAAGTGAGGTTGTTCCAAAGTCTCAGATTCTGGTGGTTCGCGAAGATCAGTGTTATTAGGTCCATCGCTACTGTCACATTTAGTGTCATAAGCAACAGGTGGGACAGGTATAGGAGTATCCTCACTAAGTGGCATAGATAATAATGCTCTCTCACAATCTGAATTTGATATCTTGATCTTGTTTTCTTCGAGAGACCAACTATATTAACCTCGCAAACGTAAGAGTCAGTCAGGTGATTCTTCAGTTCTCGCCACATAGCTGAGACTGCAAGTGCCAATGATGTAAATTTCTGTTCAATAACTGTCAGTTCGAAGACACAAACAGTACAGCATGTGTCAATGGAATTCCAGTAGTACTTCTATGCACTCTTGATACCATATTTCTTTCTATGTTTACGTGGTGTATACTTGCCAAAAAAGCTGTCTGCACTGCTCAGGGGTCTTAGTCTATTCAAGTTATAAAGACGTTTCACATAAAGCAAAAAAAAAATCGAATGTAAATATGCATATGAGTATGTGGGAAAGAAATTCAATTAAACAAAAATGAACACCAATGTACACAATGAATAGTAACCTTTTCAAATATGGCTGAACACTGGGACAACCAGAGGACAACTGATGGTCTCTGACTCCACACGTATAGCCAGTATCTTACATGATACGTTAATTCTGACTTCAGATTCAGTTTCAGCATGCTAAGAAAAACCTGAAAAAATCATTATAGAAAAAGCAAATTAACTGTTGTCCCGTTTAATATCCTGGTTAATGATAAGCAGCAACAAGTCACCAGAGACGGAGTAGCCGCCAGAAAGCGGAAAATTTGCAAATATAATATCAGATTTCAAACAAAGAAAAAGAATAAATACGTTAAATAACAAACTATTAATACTGATTTTATATACTTCAAAGTAACTGAAGGAGATAAGAACAAGTTTGATAAAGAAAAACACTGCTAGTTCTATTTATTCTTGACATATGCTTGTAAGGTGTGGGTTCCACACTAGTGTCAGGTGTGGGTTGCATACTAGTGTCAGGTGTGGGTTCCACACTAGGGTCAGGTGTGGGTTCTACACTAGTGTCAGATGTGGGTTACACACTTGTGTCAGGTGAGGGTTCTACTCTAGCGTCAGATGTGGATTGCACACTAGTGTCAGGTGTGGGTTCCACACTAGGGTCAGGTGTGGGTTCTACACTAGTGTCAGATGTGGGTTACACACTAGTGTCAGGTGTGGGTTCCACACTAGGGTCAGGTGTGGGTTCTACACTAGTGTCAGATGTGGGTTACACACTAGTGTCAGGTGTGGGTTCTACTCTAGCGTCAGATGTGGGTTGCACACTAGTGTCAGGTGTGGGTTCCACACTAAGGTCAGGTGTGGGTTCTACACTAGTGTCAGATGTGGGTTACACACTAGTGTCAGGTGTGGGTTCCACACTAGGGTCAGGTGTGGATTCTACACTAGTGTCAGATGTGGGTTACACACTAGTGTCAGGTGTGGGTTACACACTAGTGTCAGGTGTGGGTTCCACACTAGGGTCAGGTGTGGATTCTACACTAGTGTCAGATGTGGGTTACACACTAGTGTCAGGTGTGGGTTCCACACTAGGGTCAGGTGTGGGTTCTACACTAGTGTCAGATGTGGGTTACACACTAGTGTCAGGTGTGGGTTCCATACTAGTGTCAGGTGTGGGTTCTACGCTAGTGTCAGATGTGGGTTACACACTAGTGTCAGGTGTGGGTTCCACACTAGTGTCAGATGTGGGTTACACACTAGTGTCAGGTGTGGGTTCCACACTAGTGTCAGGTGTGGGTTCCACACTAGTATCAAGTGTGGGTTCCACACTAGTGTCAGGTGTGGGTTCCACACTAGTATCAAGTGTGGGTTCCACACTAGTGTCAGGTGTGGGTTCCGTACTAATGTTCAGTGTCAAGACTGACATGACATACGTTATTTTCACGGTCATAAATTATTTGTTTTATTTATTGCTTTTATTTTCACAACACGTGGATAATATTCTTGAATGCTAATAATTGATTTCCTAAGAAAGAATTCAGAGCAGAAGTTATTCAGTAGATTTCTTCTGCTGACGATAAGATCAATCAGTTCAATGCTCACCCCAAGGTTATCTTTAAGGAGAGGGAGAGAGAGAGAGAGAGAGAGAGAGAGAGAGAGAGAGAGAGAGAGAGAGAGAGAGAGAGAGAGAGAGAGAGAGAGAGAGAGAGAGAGAGAGAGAGTGAGAGCCAGACAGAGACAGACAGAAAAAGTGGTGGTAGGAGGACGTGTGCATGTGTGCTCCACACACCAACCATATCAAGAGACACTGGGCTTCATACAATCATCTATAACATTAGCTAAATCAGTGACTTATATGCTATGTTCATCATGGGAACTATGTGAGCAGAGTCACTGGCAGACCTATGTTTACCACCATCCACCCTGTGCCTACATAACCAATATTTTATAATTTTCGGTTTTATACGTTACCATGTGGATGCTACAGAACAACGTGACTTAGTACCAGGACAACATCCTGGTTAGTGCTTACTGCTTTCATTAATTCGGAAGTGAATGGATAACATGCAAACAGGAATTATTAAATGAACAGGGCATGAGGCCAGCATTCCTTTCCCGGCCGTCCAGCCCCACAGTCAATGATGTCTTCCCCGAACCTTTTTCTTATGAAGGCATTGCAAAATCGCCAGAATATATACAGTATGTTGTTATTGCCCTATCCACTATTAAAGCGATTGTGGATACACATGAGGCTAGGTATATCTTAAATAATGGAGCTGACGTGTTCTAATTACAATCACAGAGCATGCCAGATATAGACCACTGTTGTAGTTAGGTGGCTCATCTCAGGAACTTGAAAGACATCTATGAACCTGTGACATATGTACCAGAAACTAGTTTGGTGTTACATCAGGAAATATTTGAGAATACTCAGAGCTTAGCTCATGATTATAATCAACAATGATGTTCCACCAAATGAATCGCTTAATTGGCTCCTATTTTGGATAACCAGAACAGGCCTACATCAAGATGCACAACAGGATGCACTGCTGATGCTAACACTATTGATGAGAACTTAAATTCTCATATCAAAAGTAACACAGCAGAAAATACAGTGATGGGAATCTGGTCGACCTATATCACTACAGTGTTCAAGACACTGCAACTGAAAATTCCATTACAACTTCTTTGTCCTAAAAAAAAGTGACAAAATAAATAGGTAATTTGCAATATTTTATTAATGTGACTAATATACAGAACTCATAATGAATATTCGTTAGAAAAGTAACACGTCAGAGACGTGTCAGAAATTAATAAGGTGACTGTCACTACATGGTTTTAAACGAGCTCTTCTTGTCTGTGTGAATTAGATGACAGGTTTCATTTTATATAATGTTCTGGTTGTAAATGGTTTCTAAAATTCGTCTCTGTAATCATAAGTGCTGAAAATGCTGCCTCACACAGGAAAGTTATAACAAGGAGACGAAACTCAGTCACGGCTTCACCTTCAAGAATCTGATTTTCTTTATAAACTTTGATCCAGTATGAAGTCAGTGATTCTTCTTGCCTTTAGAAATAGAAATGAAATGTTTCGTCATTCTGAATCTCGATGAGCTGCTCCTGTGCCTTGCTGATGATTGAAATATTGTCAGATAGGTCCTCAGGTTCAATGTTAAATGGGTTTTCTTTGTCTTGTGTATTCCATCATGTCAAGAATTTATTAAACTCCCAGTTATGAAAATTGCGTTAATATGAAAAAGAAAGAAACATCAATAAACAAAATGGCTAATTAATAGGTTAATAAAAAAAATGTTAATATAAATATATATATGTAAAGTAAATATATATAAAAAAAGGTAATTGGGCCTGATGGGCTACTCTAACAGTGATGCAGCGTTTTGTTATGGCAAGTTTATTCAAGTATACACAGTTACACTAATTATCATACATAGCAACATATGTGTAAATAAAATTAGATAACCAAAAAACGTCAGACAGTTACTTATTTCCATTGGGATCCTTGTGATAATTATTTATATTTAAAAGTTAAACCAGGTAAGTATATTAACTATGTAAAAGTAATTACAATAAAAGAATATATACTAGCGGAGAGATAAAATTAGTTATTGTCATCCACGGAATCACTCTCCTCCCTTTCTGTAGCCTTATTCATGACGTACATTTTGGCTCTCTTCTTGAACTGGCTCATGCTATGACAAGCTTTGACATGTGTAGGCAGTCTGTCTCACTCTTTGATTGCTGAATAGAAAAATGTCTATGAAGCCTGACCACTGACTCTAGGTACTGCAAAGTTATTCTCGCTTCCCCTAGTTCTGAAACTGCATTGATTTCCTGCCTTAACAAAATTGGCAGCAAGGTATTCTGGACACTGTTTGTGAGCAATTTTATAAAGGTGATTTAACTTCAGTTGTTTTACTCTTCAACATTCAGCATGTCTAATCGTTGTAATTCATTCTGGCCTACATGCTCTCGTGGACTCAGGTCCAGAATGAATCTCACCATTTTGTTCTGGGTGATTTGTAACCCATATTTCATTTTTTTTATTGCAGAATACCATGAAGTCAAGAGTAATCTATAATGCATTGCATGAAAGCTAGACATAGGGTCCTGCGAGCCTCAGAAGGTAGACACAGCGTCTGTCTGTAGAGGAACTCAAGTCTGGCATTTACTTTCTTTACCACACTGTTCCCTATTAGTTCTCCTGACATGCTTGGGTCAAAGGGGATTCCCAGTTATTTTACTGAATTTACTATAAAAATTGATTCCCCATTACACTGGACATTAAAATTATTTACCCTTTTCAATTTATGTTTTGCTACAGAGTGTGGCTTCCGGTTTCCCGGGGTGTACATAAGAACTTACGAACATAAGAAAGAAGAAACACTACAGCAGGCCTACTGGCCCATGCGAGTAAGGTCCAAGTGACCTCCCGGCTTAAACCAATGACCCATCTAGTCAGGTTAGGTCACATCCACTTAAGGAAGGGACACGGCATCAGACCTATTAGCACAAACTAATCAGGTCCAGCTCATACCCACCCACACCCACTGATATATTTGCCTAACATATTTTTAAAACCACAAAACGTCTTAGCTTCTATGAGGGAACTCGGAAGTTTTTTCCAGTCATCCACAACTCTATTACCAAACCAGTGCTTTCTTATATCCTTCACGAATCTGAATTTTTCCAGCTTATATCCATTGTTGCGAGTCCTGTCTTGGCTAGATATTTTTAGCAATTTATTTACATTCCCTTTATTTATTCCTGTTTTCCACTTATACACCTCAATCATGTGTCCCCCCTAATTTTACGCTTTTCTAGAGAGTGCAGATTCATGGCCCTCAGTCTATCCTCATAGGGAAGATTTCTGATACATGGGATCGACTTCGTCATTCTCCTTTGTACGTTTTCCAGTGTATTTTATATCCGTTTTGTAATACGGTGACCAGAACTGAGCAGCACAGTCTAAATGAGGCCTGACCAAGGATATATAGTTAAAGATCGACCTTGTATTAATGCTCCTTGATGTACAGCAAGGATTCTGTTCGCTTTATTGCGAATACTTATGCACTGTTGTCTTGGTTTTAGATTACTGTTAACCAGATATCTCAAATCCTTTTCGCAATCAGTAATATTAAGATCTATATTATTTAGTTTATATGTGGCATGGGTATTTTTTTGTCCAACATTTACAGCTTTGTATTTGTCTATATTAAACTGCATCTTCCACTTCTCTGGCCACTACATCAGTCCATTCAAATCCTCTTGGGGTGCACTGATATCCTCATTTGAATGAGGCGACCTGTTTGTTTTTATGAATTGTGAACAACAAAGGGCCCAACACTGACCCCTGTGAAACACCATTTGTGACGCACCTCCACCTTGATTTCTCCCCATTAATGCAAACTCTCTGCTGCCTATATGTCAACCACGCCTCTACCCAGAAGAAAAATTCTCCTATTCCTCAATAGCTTCTGATGTGGAACTCTTTCAAAAGCCTTACTGAAGTCCATATACACAACATTGTATTCATTACCATGATCTACCTCCTCAGTTACTTGGGGGAAAAGAGTTAGTATATTCGTAAAGCAGGAATGCCCCTTTCTAAAATTGTGCTGAGATTCATTAATCAATTTATGCCTTATTCAATAGCTTCTATAGTTCGAAGCTAAGGACCTGTCTCCTGCTTTGAAAATAGGTATTATATTTGCCATTATTTCGCTTCCAGGTAATCAAGGCCTGTTATCCTGGGGCGTAAAGGGAATTGGAGCGAAATAAACACAGCAGTAAACTTTGAACTGTATTTTCCTTCACCAAGTATATATATAGATTTTTACAACTATGTACACTATATACAATAATTGGAAATATATGTGTACAACACGGTGAGTCAAGGCAAAAAAAAAAAAAGCCAGACTGGACCACCACTTTCAACCAGCAGCTGTGTGGAACTCGCAGTGGTGGAATTTGTGTGACACCACAACACTTCCGCCATTGCCAGACCCACCTATGACTGGCTAAACCAAGGTACTGATTTAACGATGGGGCCCCCTGAATCGTTAAACCCTTAGTACCTGACAGTTGCAATGAATGGTTTGAAAAACCGACAAGTTGAAGATTGAGACACTATGCAACATATGGGAATCTTTATTAAGGAAACGTTTCGCCACACAGTGGCTTCATCAGTCCAATACAAAGCAGAAAGGTGTATTGGACTGATGAAGCCACTGTGTGGCGAAACTTTTCCTTAATAAAGATTCCCATATGTTGCATAGTGTCTCAATCTTCAACTTGTCGGTTTTTCAAACCATTCATCGCAACTGTCAGACAATGCAGCATCCTGGGATCTTGATGCAAAGAATTCTTCAACATCTTAGTACCTGGCTCGCTGGACGTGAGGCAGCCTATATGAGAGTGTGTGCATATGCCAAATAGAGGTGACGTACTCTTTACAAACCACACCCCCACTCCAATAGGGCTTAAGACTAGGCTTCCACCTCCATGAGTAAAGTGTTGCCATGGCACGGGACAATAATGGAACCGCCTTTCCTCTCACCCATCCAACTCGCTAGATAGAGCTCAACTTTTATCACAACACAAAGTCAAACTTCAAACTTAGAGTGAGACAGCAGACAGTAGGGTTGACGTAGGTTCTAGACACCTGTGGAAGGTAGCAGAATATCTCCTCACTAAAAAAACAAAAACACTAAATAAATTAAACAGTATATACAAAAGGGGGAAAAAAGAGCTGGTTCTACCAACAGTGCCAAACACATCCTAACCTAATACATTTTTAAATTCTAAATTCTTAATAATGAATCAGCCAGCTTATTGTCTTTGCCAGCAATGTGCATAATACATCATATGGTTGTAGCCGAAGACTGCATAGTCATAGTTTGTTGTCTACCACCCATTTACTACAGGATTCTAGCTCTATTGCTAGTACATTAGCAACGTCTTGTGTGCCTTTACCTGATACTAACAGAGCAATATCATCTGCGTACAGTAGAGGCTTGCTTTTGACACTGATAGACATGTCATTCATATAGCACAAGAGTAGCAAAGGGCCCAGGATACTGCCTTAAGGAGCCACACATATTATTGGCATGGGTT